>NW_024871272.1:217500-320204 GCF_019054845.1 Dipodomys spectabilis | reverse complement strand
CCTCTCCCCCCTCTTCCTCCTCCTTCTCCTCCTGTTCCTCCTCCTCTTCTTCTTCTTCCTCTTTCTCCTCCTCTTTCTCCTCCTCTTCTTCCTCCTCCTCCTTCCCCTCCTCCTCCTCTTCCTCTTCTTCTTCTTCCTCTTTCTCCTCCTCCCCTTCCCTCTTCCTTCTCCTCTTCCTCCTCTCCTCCCCCTCTTCCTCCTCCTTCTCCTCCTGTTCCTCCTCCTCCTCATCTTCTTCTTCTTCCTCTTTCTCCTCCTCCCCTCCTCCTCCTCCTCCTCCTCCTCCTCCCCCTCTTCCTCCCTCCTCCTTCTCCTCCTGTTCCTCCCTCCTCCTCCTCCTCCTCCTCCTCTTCCTCCTCCTCCTTCTTCCCAGTCCTGTTCTCCACCCCGGTCTGTTTTAACATTGACACGTGTCATTTCAGTGGCTCTCTGCATCCCCAGCCCAGCATAGAGACCACACGGAGGCGTCAGGCATGCCCGAGTCTACCACCATCTTTGACTATGATCAACCGAGTGTGGCCTGCGAGAGCGACATCCTGTGGCTGGCCTCCATGTCCGTCACCATCTTGTACCCTCTGGTGTTACTGCTCAGCCTGGTGGGCAACGGCCTGGTGCTGTGGGTCCTGCTGAAGTACGAAAACCTGGAAGCCTTCACCAACCTCTTCATCCTCAACCTGTGCCCTCTCGGATCTGCTGTTCTCCCTGTCTGCTGCCCGTGTGGATCACGGCGTACCACCGGGGCTGGCTGTTGGGCGATTTCTTCTGCAAGCTCCTGAACATGATCTTCTCCGTGAGTCTCTACAGCAGCATCTTCTTCCTCACCATCATGACCATCCACCGCTACCTGTCGGGTCCACAAGACCGCTGTCCACCCTCGGGCGTCCAGCCCCCTCCACCGTCGCATCCTGGTGATCAGCACAGTGTGGGCCGCCAGCCTCCTGTCCTCCATCCCCGACACCATCTTCCACCAGGAGGCCGCCTCGCAGTGTGATTATTCAGAAACCCGGGCCTTCCTCGCCTCCGTCTACCAACACAACGCCTTCTTCTTGCTCTCCATGGGGGTCATTGTGTTTTGCAACGTGCAGATCCTCAAAGCCCTGCTGCGATCCCGATCGAAACAGAGGCACCGGACGGTCAGGCTGATCTTGACCGTGGTGGTGGTGTATTTCCTCAGCTGGGCTCCCTACAATCTCATTCTCTTCCTGCAGACGTTACTGAAGCTCGGGTCATCCAGGATTGCCAGGTCGTTCACCGGCTAGAGGTGGCGGTGCTCATGTGCCGGAATTTGGCTTTCTCCCCAGTGCTGCTTCAACCCCGTGCTCTATGTGTTCGTGGGAGTCAAGTTCCGCAGACACCTCAAGAGACTTCTTCGGCAGATGTGGCAGTGTCGCCAGCAGATAGCCAGCCCTGGCCCGCTCCCCCCACAGTCCTGGGGCCTTCCTGTATGAGGGGCCCTCCTTCTACTGAGGGAAAAGGGACATGGGAGGAAGTGGGGAGCAGGGGGAATACAAGCAGGAAAAGAACATTTGCAAAAATACTGAAGACACAAGTTGGCCACACGCAGGAGGAGGAACTGCCGGGTTTCCCTACTTAGCTTTTGATTTTGTTTAATTTTAATTTTTTTTTTTAAAGTTTCTATTGAGGCTTGAACTCAGGATCTCTCAACTTGTGCTTAGTTTTGTTTTGGTTTTGGTTTTGGTCAGATGTGGGGCTTGAACTCTGGGCCTGGGTGCTGTCCCTGAGTTCTTCAGCATAAGACGAGCGCTCTACCACTTGAGCCACAGCGCCACTTCTGGTTCTCTGGTGGTTCCTTGGGAATAAGAGTCTCAGGGACTTTCCTGCTTGTGCTGGCTTTGAACCGCCATCTTCAGATCTCAGCCTCCTGAGTAGCTTGGATGACAGGTGTGAGCCAGCTAAGTATGACTTTTTCTGTGTGTGCGCCAGTAGTGTGGCTTGAACTCAGGGTCGAAGCACTGTTCCTGAGCTTTGTTGCTCAAGGCTAGCGATTTCCCACTGGAGCCACAGCTCTGCTTCCAGCTTTTTTTTTTTGGTGTTTAATTGGAGAGAAAGAGTCTCATAGATTTTCCTGCCCTGGCTGGCTCCAAACATCAATACTCAAGTGACAGATCAAGCAAAGGAAGTATGAGTAAGGTAGAAGACATAGGTGAAGAGATTGGATAAATTATATTATTTTTAACCAATATATAAAGGGCTGGATTAGAAGTTAAAACCAGAAAGTAAAACAAAATAAACCAAAAACCCCACTAGAAAGTAAACCTGAAAAAAATGCTCAGGGCTGGGAATGTGGCTTAGTGGTAGAGTACTAGCCTCACATGCATGGACGCCCTGGGTTGGATTCCTCAGTACCACATAAACAGGAAAAGCCGGAAGTGGTGCTGTGGCTCAAGGGGTACAGTGCTAACTTTGAGCACAGAGAGGCTCAGGGACAGAGCCCAGGCCCTGAGTTCAAGCCCCAAGACCAGCAAAAACAAACAACCCCCAAAATAAAAAAAACAAAAGAGTTAATCTATGTTAATCTGACCCTTTGAAATGGAAAGAAAAAGATGAGGGCAGCAAACTCATCCTGAAGGTGTTAGAGACCAAAAGTGAGGAGTTTAACTGCAGAAAGCAAGCCCTCAGGGTCATCTGTAATCTGTATTTAGAGTAGGCCCTAGAAAAATCTCCATATGTTAATTATAAATTGAGACCAGGCGCATTCCTCCAACTCAGAAAGAATACAAGTAACAAACAGATAATGGTTGCCATTAAGAGTCTTTCCCACTGTAAGGTCCGCTCCTGGATGGTGAGCAGACTCCACCCTCCTCGCAGCAAAGTCTCCACCCAGTACCTGCGTTACCTAGGCAACTGGGACACCTGGAAGAGGTCACATCTGCATCCGCTGAGGTCACATCTGAATTTGATGTGGCCACACCTTTCTCCGCCCATACCCTACATAAGGCCTAGCCCAGGCCCAGAAGCTCTCTTTTTTTCTCTCTCTGTTCGTTCCTAGCTCTTGCTCTTGCTCTTCTTTTCTAGCTCTGTCTGCTCTCTCTCTGCTCTAGCTCTTTCCTCTCTCTTTCCCAGCCACGTGGAGTGCCAACCTTGCCTGGTCCCAGCAGGTCTACTGAATAAACCTACCCCTTACCTGAATACCACGTGCGTGCTGGTGCTGTTCTTACTCGGCTACCTCCTTTTAAAAACCTAACATAAATGGTGCCGTGACTCGGATAAAGGCTGAAAGTCAGGATAGCTGGGATTTCTTTGTTTTTTTTCCTCTTTTTTCTCTTTTTGTTCTTCCCTTTTTGCTCTGAGGAATACCCACAGTTCTGACGGCCTTTTGCGAACTTGTCTGTCTGCGGCGGAATCAGCGCATCGATACCATTGCTGCCTTCACATTCACGTCCACACCACTTCTCTACTCTGGTGAGTGAAACTACTCTACGGCTCTCTGTCACTCAGTCTCTGTCCAGACGTGGCGCCACGCCAGAGAGCTCCTACGGCCTTTAGCTGAAAGGCCGGTCACCTCTGAAGCCGAGGACGCTTGGCTTTGGGGGCTTGGCCATTTCTCTCTAGAGGGCTCTGGGGGAAGTCGGGACGCCGCTTCTGCCTGGTCAGCTCTCCTTCACTCACCAGACTGACTCTCCTACTCATTTAATGGGGTGCTGCGAATCACACTAGAGAGGTGAAACCCCTTTGAAATGTCTCCTGCGCTCCCTGGAAAGCCAGAGAGCCTCATTTTTATGCCATTCTCAGAAGTACAGTTTTTGCTACTGCAATGGTAAATGATCAGAAGTCTGTTTACTTTCGGGCTCTCTTTGCTCTCTCTCTGCCATTCATGTCCAACTTTCCCTATCTCTCCCTTTCTCTTTTCTACATTTTGGCTTGTGCCCTGAAGAGTGCGACGCAGGCTGGGTCCCAGGGACCCCCCTCTAGGTTCCCTCTCAAAGGCTAGCCAATGTAGGCTTGATCTATTTGTTCAGGCTTTCTTTGCATTTTTTCAGAAATTCGCCATCTTGAGTTCACCATCTTGGCCACATGGTAGGTTAAGGGTTTGGCCCCATCTGACCCTTAACCTTCCACCAAGCTTACTACTCCATCCATCTATTCTAAGGTGCCTTGCTAACAAGTTGCTCTTTTCACAGGCCCTGGTAACTGAGGCCCAACCAGCTGATATGCTTTGTTAGCAAAGATGTCTAAACGTTGTCGAAATTTTAGGTTTTAAGTTTTGCCTTTTTTGTTTTGTGTTGTGTATTCTACTACTGACTATGTGGTTCTAAAATACTGGGTATATCTGTGCTAAAATTCTCATCACATCTAATGAGTTTCATCATTTCAGAATATTTGTTGGCAATTCTTGATAAGAACCAGGTAAGCTCTACTTATTCTACTTGATCTCCTTGTTGCCTTAATTGGAAATAATAAAGGGCTTTTGTGGCAAAGATTTCAGTTCAAAGCCAGCTCGGGCTAAAAAATCTCTAAGACTCCGCCTCCCAGCTGAACTCTGCAAGTGGTACTATAACTCAAAGTGGTTCAGTGCTAGCCTTGAGCAGAAGTGCTCAGGGACAGTGCCCAGGCCTTGAGTTCAAACCTCCTTAAATAATAGTGGTACTATAACTCAAAGTGGTTCAGTGCTAGCCTTGAGCAGAAGTGCTCAGGGACAGTACCTAGGCCTTGAGTTCAAATCTTGAATACCAACTGGGACAAGCCATCCCAGCAATGAGCACCTAGACTCAGCCAGTCTGGGGAACAAGGGAACATGGAGAAGAGTAAGAGGAGATAATGTCACATCAGCTACTTTGTGCCTGCCCTTTCAAAATTAACCAGAGCCGGGAGGTCAGTGGAAGTAAGAAGCCTACCCAGCCAATGTCTATACCTGTGTAGCTATTAACTGAACAGGAATTTATATTCTTGCCTTTGTCCCCTGACTTCTCTACCTAGTCGCCAGATGTCAGAAGTATCTAGGGACATTTCTACCAACATTTTCAGCCCCAAGTCCTTCCTCTTGCCATTTATTTGCTGTTTAGTATTTTTTTTTCCAGCCCCTCAATGCTCATGAGACTTCTCCAGACTTCACCTAAGGACTCACGCCACCAAGGGACAGCTGCTGCTCACTGCCTTCTCTGGGAGGGGACCAAATTCCAGCCTTTTACCCCCATTGTCGACGCCCCTTGTCAGCAGGAAGTAGCCAGAGAGAATCCTCGCCCTATTTCATGATTATTAAAAGGCTGGAATGTAAGGTCCGCTCCTGGATGGTGAGCAGACTCCACCCTCCTCGCAGCAAAGTCTCCACCCAGTACCTGCGTTACCTAGGCAACTGGGACACCTGGAAGAGGTCACATCTGCATCCGCTGAGGTCACATCTGAATTTGATGTGGCCACATCTTTCCCCGCCCATACCCTACATAAGGCCTAGCCCAGGCCCAGACTCTTTTTTTCTCACTCTGTTCTTTTCTAGCTCTCGCTCTTGCTCTTCTTTTCTAGCTCTCTCTGCTCTCTCTCTGCTCTAGCTCTTCCCTCTCTCTTTCCCAGCCACGTGGAGTGCCAACCTTGCCTGGTCCCAGCAGGTCTACTGAATAAACCTACCCCTTACCTGAATGCCACGTGCGTGCTGGTGCTGTTCTTACTCGATTACCTCTTTTTAAAAACCTAACACCCACTTCTTTGCATGAGAAGGTAGAACTTTCTCTCTTTCTCTCTACTTTAATCCTGTTAAACTAAAATAAATGCTGGCTAAAAATTTCGCCTTGTGTGACTCTACTGTGACTCTACACCACGGAATAAATTCTTCTCATGATTGGATCTCAAGATTTTGTGTGGCAAGTAAGAAGCTGTGGGAACCTCCTCCTCTCATCCATCCTCTGGTGACACGAGGACCTGAGTTCAAAACCCAGTACTGCCAGGCCCTGGTAGCTCATACCTGTCATCCTAGCTATTCAGGGGCTGAGATCTGAGGGTTGAGGCTCAAAGCCAATCTGGGGCAGGAAAGTCCTGAGACTCTTATCTCCAATGAACCACTAAAAAGCTGGAAATGGAGGTGTGAATCAAATAGTAGAGGGCCAACCTTGAAAGAACGTAGAAATGGGCCTAAGGCTGAAGTATGGTAGTTCATTAATTGATAGTTTTGGCCAATGATCAGAGAGGGAGAGGGTTGATTACAATATGGAACATTAGGCCCACTAATATTTCTTGTGTGTGTGAGTGTGTGTGCACAAGTGTGTGTAGACCAGTGCTGGGGCTAGAAATCCAGGCCTGGGAGTTGTCCCTGAGTTTTGTTTTGCTTTATTTTCCCCTCAAGACTAGCACTCTAGGGCTGGGAAGGTGGCTCAGTGGTAGAGCACTTGCCTTGCATGCCTGAGGCCCTGGGTTCGATTCCTCAGCACCACATAAGCAAAAAAGAAAAAAAAACGGAAGTGGCACTGTGGCTCAAGTGGTAGAGCGCTAGCCTTGAGCTGAAGAGCTGAGGGACAGCACCCAGGCCCAGAGTTCAGGCCCCACGACCGGACCAAAAAAAAAAGACTAGCACTCTAGTGCTTGAGCCACATCTTCATATCCAGCTTTTTGCTGGCTTGCTAAAGATAAGAATCTCAAGGCCTTTTCCTGCCCAAGGTGGTTTTAAACCTTGATCCTCAGATCTCAGCCTCAGTTAGCTAGGATGATAGGTGTGAACCACTAGCTTCTGGTTTATTTATCTTTTTTGTTGGTTGTAGGGCTTGAACTCTGGGCCTGGGCACTGTCCCTGAGCTCTTCAGCTCAAGCCAAGGGTTCTACCACTTGAGCCACAGCACCACTTCTGGTGTTCTGGTGGCTAATTGGAGGAAAGCTTCTCACAGGTTTTCCTGCCTGGGCTGGCTTTGAACCTCGATCCTCAGATCTCAGATCTCCTGAGTAGCTAGGATGGCTAGGCAGGTGTGAGCCACTGGTGCCTGGCTTATATCTTTTGTTAATCTCAATAAATAAACATTTTGCAATAATAACAAAAATATTAACGAACTATTTCACGTTGTTTGGGGACTAAGGACTTGAAATTCAGGTTTATTTATATACTTAGAGCACATGGCACCAATCAACAATTCCAGGTAATCCCATTTCAAAAACTCAACAGGTACACATGGGCGGAGAGCTCCTGACAGATAATTACCTGCACACAAGCCCTCCATTTCCCCAAATGGGTTTTTGTTGTTGTTTTTTTAAATGGGAGATTCTTTCTCTCTCTCTCTCTCTCTTTCTTTCTTTCTCCCTTTCTTCTTCTTTTTCTTTCTTCTCCTTTCTTTTTTTTCCCATTCTCTCTTTCCACTTCCCCAAATTATAATAGTTAAGCGCACCTGGCTAAGGTGGAGAAGGAGACGAGGGGCGTGGCTTGGTCAGTTAAACCCCCGCCCTGGAGCATGCCGGGAGTCGTAGTCAGGCTTCCCTGCCTCCGCTCCTCCCCCGCCCCTAGCTCCCTGGAGCATGCCGGGAGTCGTAGTCAGTAAACGGCAGCTCCCCCCCCCCCCCCCGCCCCCCCCCCACGGCGCCCGCTCGGGTGACTGACGGGAGTTGTAGGCTCACGGTGCCGCGCGGGCCTGCCGGGAGTTGTAGTCCGGCCCTGGGGCGGTGCGGGGGGAGGCGCTCGTTGTCAGTGGAGTGTGCGCGTCATGGCGGGCGGCGCGGGGCTCGAGTCGCCTTCCGCTTGGCCTCGGAAAGTTTCGGTTCGACCGGACGGGGGACCCGCGACCTCGTAAGTGTGGCGGACGGGGCCGGCGGGGCTCCGAGGCGTGCGGGGGTGTGCGGGCCGCTCGGGGGCGCGCCCCCTCAGGGCCCGGCGCGGACCGGGAGCGGTTTGCCCACCTGTTGCGCGGCCTGGCGGCGGCCCGGGCCCCGGGGCTCCCTGCGGGGCGGGGGGCCGGGCCCCGGGGCTCCCTGCGGGGCGGGGGGCCGGGCCCGGGGCTCCCTGCGGGGCGGGGGGCCGGGCCCCGGGGCACCCTGCGGGGACCCCCAAAAGCTCGGGTCTGGGGGGGGGGCCTGGGGCGGGGGGGGGGACCTAGCCCGGCCCAGACAGCTTCGTTTTTCAAGTTTTAGGGTCGGGCTTAACTAGGTCCAGACAGCTTCGTTTTTGGGGGGGGGGGGGCTTAGCTCAGCCCAGACAGTTGTTTTAGGGTGTTTAGTTCGGCCCAGACAGCTTCGTTTTGGGGGGGGGCTTAGCTGGGCCCAGACAGTTGTTTTAGGGTGTTTAGCTCAGCCCAGACAGTTGTTTTAGGGTGTTTAGTTCGGCCCAGACAGCTTAGTTTTGGGGGGCTTGTCTGGGTCCAAACAGCTTAGTTTTGGGGGGCTTGGCTGGGTCCAAACAGCTTAGTTTTGGGGGATTTAGCTGGGCTCAGGTTAGTTTTGGGGTTAGCCCGGCCCAAACAGCTTCGTTTTTGGGGGGAGGGGCTTAGCTGGGCCTAGACAGCTTAGTTTGGGGGGGCTCTGCTCAGCCCAGACAGTTGTTTTAGGGTGTTTAGTTCGGCCCAGACAGTTGTTTTAGGGTGTTTAGTTCGGCCCAGACAGTTGTTTTAGGGTGTTTAGTTCGGCCCAGACAGTTTAGCTTTGGAGAGCTTAACTCGGCCCAGACAGTTTAGTTTTGGGGTGAACTTAACTGGGCCCAGACAGTTTAGATTTTTTGGGGGGGAGGGTGCTTAGCTGAGCCTTGACAGTTTGAGAATACATAATTTAATTGGGGAGGGCTTACCCTGGACCCAGACAGCCCCCCCTCCCATGTTTACTTCTTTGAGGGGGACTCCTGTTGATGACCTGGTGTGTGTGTGTGTGGGGGGGGGGTGTCCTCCCCTCCCCTCCCCACCCCCAGGTGCAGGTCTTCTGAGACCCACCTGAGGTGTTTCCAGAAACACCTGTTGGGTGACTGGGGGTGGGAAGTGTTTTCTGGTGTGTTAGGGGCGGGGCGTGGGGCAGGAATCTGGAAAGGGAAATTTTGTTTTTCACCTAAGCACATGCGATTGACAATGTCCTTTACCCACATGGATCCCTTGTTGCGCATGTCAGGCGATTGCATTCTACCACTTTCTAGAAGGGTCCTCATTGCTGTCTTCATCCTGGGGGATGGGGGGGAGCAGTAGTTAGGCAAGGGGGGCTCATGCTTGTAATCCTAGCTACTCGGGATGCTGAGATCTGAGGAGCAGGGTTCAAAGTCAGCCCGGAGAAGGGAAGTCCTGAGAGACTCTTACCTCTAATTAACCACCAAAAAGCCAGAAAGGGGAACTGTGGCTCCTAGGGTAGAGCCAATAGCCCTGAATACAAAAGCTTAGGGGCAATACCCAGGCCCTGAGTTCAAGCCCTTAGGACTGACACCAAAACAACCCAACACACACTTGTGGAGCAGCCACATTTTCTCTGTTCCTCTGCTGTTCTTAACCACCACCAGGGCTTTTTATAGGGAGAGGATCAGGATTTAGTCTGTCACTGCCCTCCTCCTCCTGCTGTAGGTCTTGTAGTTTCCTGCTGCCTACTTAATTCTTCTGCCATCTGCTTAATGCTGGGGTGGGGGTGGGGGGTTGAGGGGTGGCGGGTTGAGGGGTGGCAGGGCGAGCTATTCAATTGTCTTTCAGCTTCCATTGTCCCCACCTTGCTGAACTGGACCCTGTTGAGTGATTAGCTCTTGACCAGACCATCTTCCCAGCCCGACCAGAAGGTCACACCTAGGTTTTAGCTTGGACTCACGGCCTGAGCACCGTCCCTTAGCTTTCTCTAGCTCTCGGCCTCCAGAACCAGCTCCACTTCCAGTTTAGTGTTGTTAATTGGAGATAAGAGTTATCTCAGATTTTCCTGCTGGCTCTTTGGCGGTTAATTGGAGGTAAGATTCTCCTGAACTCTCCTGCCCTGGCCGGCTTCAAACTGATCCTCAAGTCGCCTGATCCTCAAGTCGCAGCCTCCTGAATAGCTAGGATTACACGTGGCCCAGCGGATACCTCTGTTCTTACAACGTGGAATGCCCCAAAGTAGTTGCGGGCCATGGTTATTGTCACCCTGGAAATAAGAGCTAGTTGTCACCTTGGTGGCTCTCTGCTTCTTTTATTAGAAAGATCTGAAAATAAAGTTTATCTGCTTAGGTTAAAGGTGTTCATCTTTGGGTAACACTTGCATTTCTATTTATTTTTAAGTGATCTCAATAGTTTATTAAGAAAATAGGTAAAACGGGCTGGGAAGGTGGCTCAGTGGTAGAGCGCTTGCCTTGCATGCATGAGGGCCCTGGGTTTGAATCCTCAGCACCACGTAAGCAGAAAAAGCCGGAAGTGGCCCTGTGCCTCAAGTGGTAGAGCGCTAGCCTTGAGCTGAATTGCTGAGGGACAGCGCCCAGGCCCAGAGTTTAAGCCCCACAACCGACCAAAAAACAAAAAAGAAAAAAGAAAAAAAATAGGTAAAACATATGGAATTGTATAGTGACCATCCATATACTCTTTGTTTTTCCTTCCTCAGTACTGGGGTTTGAACTCAGGACCTGCTTGCAAGGCTGGTACCCTACCACTTGAACCACATCTCCAGCCCTGTTTTTTGGCTAGTTATTTTGGAGATAACATCTCGGGAATTTTTCTAATCTTTTTTTTTTTTTTTTTGTCGGTCGTGGGGCTTGAACTCTGGGCCTGGGCGCTGTTCCTCAGCTCTTCAGCTCAAGGCGAGCGCTCTACCACTTGAGCTACAGCGCCACTTCCGGTTTTCTGGTGGTTTATTGGAGATAGGAGTCTCACGGTCTCTCCTGCCCGGGCTGGCTTTGAACCGCGATCCTCAGATCTCAGCCTCCTGAGTAGCTAGGATTACAGGCGTGAGCCACCAGCGCCCGGCGAATTTTTCTAATCTTGAACTACAGCCCTCCTTTCTCTCATCTTCTTGACTAGCTTAAGATTATAGACGAAGTCCACGGGTGCCCTGTCCACTTTTAATCTTGGACAAATAACGTATCCTTGGCATTTGCTTTAGAAATTAGTTATGACCTCGGGCAAGGATCCTGTCACTGTTCCTGTGCCCTTGGGGCTGGGTTTGGGGAACCAGTGGGGCTCTGGAGTCTAGGTTTTTACCCTGGCTGGCCCTCAGAAGATATTTGTGATGAGAGGAACAACCTGGAATGAAAGCCAGCAGCAGGTGGTTTTGACTAACATTAGTCATTAGTGCTGTGGGCCGCCACATCTAACGAATAAGAGTTAGGGACTCAGTCCTGGCTTTTCCTTTACCAGCACCATTTGGCTGAGGAGTAACCTGTGTTTTCTAGACTTGGGTAAGTCAAGATCAAAGCTGCTTTTGACGTGAGGCCAGGGAAGCATGTCACGTGGCTGTGGTCTCTTGTTGGGAACCACAAGTGGAAGTGGGTGTGGAACCAAGTTCCCCCAAAACAGCCCTAGGCAGCAGGTTGAGCCCCGAAAGTGTAATCTGGAATCTCAGGAGGCATCTGGGCGCGGATTCTGTTCCTGTTTGACCTCTGCTCACAGCCGCTTAGGCCCTTGACCATCCCGGAATAGTATTTGAGCCTCAGTTGGAACAATTACTATAGTAGGAATTAAAATGTTGCAAACAATGGCTAGCCTGTTGCTACAGTTTGAGAAATTGGGTGGTACAGAGTCTTGTTGGTTTTTGCAGTACTAACATTTGAACCAACTCAGGGTCTTGTGCTAGCTAGAGACAGGTACTCTACCATTTAAGTTAGGCCTCCAGCCTCCTTTTGTTTTTATTATTATTGTTGTTGTTGTTATTAGTGCTTGCACTCAGCGCATGGATGCTATCCCTAAACTTTTTTCTTTCTTTTTTTTTTGCTTACTCTACCACTTGAGCCACAGCTCCACATTCGGCTTTTTTGGTGGTTAAGTGGAGATAGAAGTCTCACTTTTCTACACAGGCTGGCCTCGAACCATGGATCCTCCTTGAGTCGGATTACAGGCATGAGCCACCAGTGCCTGGCTGCTTTAACGTCACATAGGGCCTGGTCTGGGAACACGATCCTTCTACCTGTGCCTCTCATGTAGTTGGGGTCACAGCCATGCGCACCCCCTCATCCAGTTTGTGAGGGTGGAGTTTCACTAACTTTTTTTCCCCCCAGAAGGATGTCCTGAACTCTGGATCCTCTTGGTTTTCTGCCTCCTGAGTAGCTAGGATGATAGATGTGAGCTATTATACCCGGCCTGGTTTTTGGATGTATCCCTAAGAATGGCTGAATAATCAGTACCAATCGGGGAACGACTGGAAGAGGAAGAGGGCAGAGGCTGCTCATCGGGGCTGGAGAAAGTGCGTCCCCTGCCCCTCGATTTGGAGCCACTTACCCCGCTGGTCCTTCCTGTGTGTGTCGGTCTCCCGTGACATTTGGGCTAGATCCAGAGTACAAAGACAAGGAGGTCTATACATCCGCGTAGCTCTGAGGAAAGACTTTTTAAAGAGATGATGAGGTTTGGTTACAACACAGGGGCCTTGTGCTTGGCTCCAGGCTGGTATAGCTCACCCTCTAGGATACTTGCACCTTTTGACAAGGGGTAGGAAGTTGAGTTAAGGCTGTGTGTGTGTGTGTAGCATCCAGGAAATCTTGGATTAAAAAGCATCCTAAGCAAACCCTCAGCATGCATACAAGGGACTGCAGGCTAAACTCCAGGGGGGAGGTTTAAAATAGAGCTGGAAAAAAAACCGAGCACCCGGCTGCTCACCCCTATAATCTAGGGGTGAGAATCACAGTTCAAAGCTAGCCCGGGTAGGAAAGTCTATGAGACTCTTATTTCCAGTTAACCACTAGAAAGTGGAAGTGGCGCTGTGGCTCAAGTGGTAGAGCGTTTGCCTTGAGCTGAAGAGCTGAGGGACAGCGCCCAGGCCCAGAGTTCAAGCCCCACCACGAAAAATAGAGCTGGAAGGAATTTCCCCAAAGCTGAATCCTGGCACACACACACACACACACACACACACAAAAGAAAAATAGAGCTGGAAGGAATTTCCCCAAAGCTGAACCCTGCCACCCTGGTGCTTTCTTTAAGATAACCCTGGACCTGAGCCGGGAGCTTTGGACAAAGTTAGCCTTTGAGAATGGCTATACTTCCTCTTTCCCACTACCTCTAAAGAACCATTCTAATTCCACGTTGAGAAGGAAGGTCTAGGTTTACCTCTCACCTTATTCCTGCAAAACCAAAAACCCACAAGGAAGTCAGGCCTCTGAGATTACCGAACTCTGTAATCTTAACTTCTCTGGAGGCTGAGATCTGAGGATCGCAATTGAAAGCTGGTGGCTGAGGCTGGAAAAGCCTCTTATCTACAATTAACCACCCAAAGTACTAGAAGTAGAGAATGCTAGCCTTGAGGGGAAAAAAGCTAAGGGATAACACCTAGACCCTGAGGTCAAGCCCCTGTACCAGCACCAAAACAAGGTAGAGGTCAGACAACTTTCAAAGGGCAGAATGCCTGAAGTAGGCGAGCTAAAAATACACGCTGTCACCCAGCTATGCTATGTTCTTTATCTTGTGATTTGTCCCATAAAACAGTAGAGTCAGGCTCTCCAATGAATCAGCGAGAAGTGAGAAGCGGCCTGTGTGGCTCAAGTTGGAGAGCTTCAGCCTTGAGCACAAAAACAACAAAACAAAAGGAGCCTTAGGACTGGTACAAACATCATTTAAAAAAAAAAAAAAAAACCAGGGCTGGGCAGGTGGCCTAGTGGTAGAGTGCTTGCCTAGCATGCAGGAAGCCCTGGGTTCGATTCCTCAGCACCACATACACAGAAAAAGCCAGAAGGGGCGCTGTGGCTCAAGTAGTAGAGTGCTAGTCTTGTGCAAAAGAAGCTCAGGGACATCACCCTGGCCCTGAGTTCAAGCCCCAGGACAGACAAACAAATACCACTGTGGGAAGTTCATTTAACTAATCTGATTCTGAAAGTCTGAAGAGGGGTCCAAATCAAGGAACTTCAGCCACCCCGCACCCCCCAATAAGGAAAGACAATTTGTTGGCACTTTGCCAGGAAAGGAAGGGCCTGAGGGAAGTGTGAGAACCCACGGAGCTGTCACGCAATGCCACAGCCCAGCTCCACTCTGTGATCTTGGAGAGCAGAAGTTGGCGATCGAGGCATCAGTCAGCATGATGAGCTGCCTGAGACACGCCCTGTGCCCTTACCTGGCCCTTCTGTTTAGCGGCCCAAGTTCCTCCTCTGGGGAGCAAGGCTTGTCCCGATTGGACCAGGACCCTCACGCACGGCCTCTTTGAGTCTCAGTGACTTCGGAGGCACTGTTCGCAAATACTGCCAGCATGTGGCGGGCTCAGGCTAGAAAGAGAGGCTGGCAGGGATGTGTCTTACTTGCTGCCGATGCAGTCAGCTCGCTTGCAGACGCTCTGAGTTCTCCCAGTGGTTTGCACCATGGGACCACAGCCAGACAGCACATTTCCTCTGCCTCATCTTGAAAGGCGCTTTGATCTTGCTTTTACCCAGGTTTTGTCTTTGAACTCTTCTTCGGAAAAATGCCCATTACCCACCAAACCAAAGCTCTCCTGTGACAGGAAGTGCTGGCTGGAGGACTGGCTGCCATTGCTTGAGGACTCACTGGCACTGGCAACTCACGCCTGTAATCCCAGCTACTCTGGAGGCTGGGATGTGAAGATCTCAGCTTAAAAGCCAGCCAGCCTGGACTGATGACTCCACCAGACACTCCAGTTACTTAGCCGAAAGCTAGGAGTAGAGGTGTGGCTCAAGTGGTAGAGTGCACATACACAAAAGAAAAGTAACCTTGGAGTTGGGGCCTAGGCCACTACTGGGCAGTTGAGGTCAGACACAGCTAGGAGAGCGAGGAGGAGGGGGACCGAGGGCGCAGGGTAAAGGGCCTTGGGCTAAGAGGTATGGACACCTGCCTGAAAGTCACCTGCGCGCCCAGGACACCTGGTGTCTACTTACAGAGGAACGTGGATCCTCCTGATGATGACGATCCTCCGAATCATCATCTTCTGTTCATTTATTGATTTATTTTTGTCGGTCCTGGGGCTTGAACTCAGGGCCTGGGCACTGTCCCTGAGCTTTTTGTGCTCAAGGCTAGCGCTCTACCACTTGGAGCCACAGTTCCACTTCTGGTTTTCTGGTGGCTCGTTGGAGATCATAGTCTCACGGACTTTCCTGCCCGGGCTGGCTTTGAACCGCGATCCTCAGATCTCAGCCTTCTGAGTAGCTAGGATGACAGGCGTGAGCCACTGGGCCACAGCCTGGTTTTTAAAATGTGTTGTGGTAGTGAACATAAACAGTCTTTGATCAACGAAGGAAACTCTACAAACACCAGAGAAATCTAAACTGTATGGTCTTTGTTTGCTTTTCTGGCACTGGGGATTGAACTCAGCTCCCAGCACTTCTAGGCAAGTGCTCTACCACTTGGACCATGTCTCCCAGTCAGTCAGTCCCCAGACCTTTTTACTTTTAGTTAGTTTTCACATAGGGCCTTTGGCCAGTCTAGCCTCAGACCTTGATCCTCTTATTTTGGTACCTCCTGTGTAGCTCAGATTACAGGTGTGCATCACCACACCTGACTCACCCAAAAATAGGTGTTTTTTTTTGTTTGTTTGTTTTTGTTTTGCCAATCCTGGGGCTTGAACTCAGGGCCTGGGCACTGTTCCTGAGCTTCTTTTACTCAAGGCTAGCATTCTACCACTTGAGCCACCTTCCCAGCCCAGGTTTTTTGTTTTAGATCTAATTTTCCACCAACAGTGATGTTGATGGTGAAGTTACATTTCCAGCTTATTTCTCTGCCTCAAGGTTTAGTTTGGTGTGTGACATGAGAATGGATGTATTATTTCACCTCTCCTGGCAGCTTACCGGGGCCTCTCCACGTACCAGAGCAATCCCCAGTCGCCAGGGGAATAAACAGACAGCAGCGTCAGCTACAGACAGAGTGTGGAAACAGATTAAAGGCTTTACAGGGCTACTGCGGTGGCCAATAGGCCTAAAGTCCAGAGGAGAACAGATCCCGGGCAGGGCTTCAGCGCCTGATCTGCATATGGGCTGGTTGTCATCGCTGCCTTCTGAGGCTTCAGATGCCCTTTGGAGTTCGTAAGGTTGTCGGAGGTGATGTGCGAGTCTTCCCACAGTATGAATTGCTTAAAGGTCAGGCCTCGTTCACAGCTGCGATCAGCCCACCTTTCACACTGGTGGCCTGGCCAGCAGCTGGTAGTTAGCTCAGAAGGTCACACAGACCCTCCTTAAGGTCATAAGTAATAGCAAGGTCATAGTCTACTAGAGTCTGTTCTTTTGGTTTTGTGCACCTGTGCGCCAGTTCTGGGGCTTGAACTCAGAGCCTGGATGTTGTCCCTTAGCCTTTTGCTCAAGACTGGCACTCTTAACACTTGAGCCACACTCCACTCCTGGCCTTTTTTTTTTCTTTCTGCTCATCCTTGGGCTTGAACTCAGGGCCTGGGCGCTGTCCCTGAGCTCTTCAGCTCAAGGCAAGCGCTCTACCACTTGAGCCACAGCGCCACTTCCAGTTTTCTGGTGGCCCACTGGAGATAAGAGTCTCAGGGACTTTCCTGCTTGGGCTGGCTTTGAACTGGGATCCACAGATCTCAGCCTCCTGAGTAACTAGGATGACAAGCGCGAGCCACCAGCGTCTGGGTCCCCCTCATTCCTTGTAAAAGAGAGAAGACTGCAGATAGGAGTATCTGGGAAGGATGAGCCACTCAGTAAACACTGTAATTACAGACCAAAGGCGTTGGGTTACCTAATGGCTTTGACTCACACGGGCTGAGGGGGAAGGCCCTGCCTCCGAGCCCGCCTCTGGGACACCCCTGAACCCCCAACCTGCTTTGCCCCCCAGCAGTCCCAACAGGGACCTCCAGAGCTCCAGCTACCAGCCAGGTACACGTCTTTCTATAGGCGATGACTTCATAGCTGCTGTTGGTCGTGTTCAACGCTTTTGCCAGGGGGCCTCTCTGCTTCCTGAACTGCCTTTCTGATGGCTCTTCTTTGGTCAGGATGGAATTTACAGCTGGTATCTTCCCTCCTTGTGTTGGGAGTCGGGAGGACACCAAGTGTACGGTGTCCTGTTGGGGTCAAGTTCTTAGCTGTGCTGTTGGGACTGTGGTTCTGAAGGCGTGGCGTGGCGTCTCCTCCTCCTCTTTGGTGGTGCTTCTTTTCTTCCTGTCTGACCGCTCCCATCTTGTGTTCTCACCCCAGCTACATTTGTAAGCATTAGTTGGCCATTTGCACCATAGCTCAAACTAGTTCACATGAGTCAAGTCTGTGTGTTTGTATCTCCATCTGGCTTTAATTTGTGGTATCTGTTGTTTAAGGCATGTAAGGTATCTCTGCGGGCACAAGTCACAAATTACCTCTAAATTAACTCTTCTGCCATGGCTATAGAAGCCCAGGTAATAACTTTTGTGGGGGGGCTGGTCATGGGGTTTGAACTCAGGGCCTGGGCACTGTCCTTGAGCTCTTCACCTCAAGGTGAGCACTCTACCACTTGAGCCACCGTGCCACTTCCAGTTTTCTGGTGGTTTATTGGAGATAAGAGTCTCATGGACTTTCCTGCCTAGGCTAGCTTTGAACCACGATCCTCAGATCTCAGCCTCCTGATAGCTGGGATTTACAGGCGTGTGTGAGCCACTGGTGCCCGGCTCAGGTAATAACTTTGAAGACCCCATTTAAGTCAGGTGCCAGTGGCTCACACTTACAATTCTAGCTACTAGGGAGGCTGAGAATATGAGGATAACCATTTGAGGCCAGCCCAGACAGAACCCAAGCCAGGCTTCATGGGAGCTTGAGATGGGTAAGATTGCACTTGCAGAGCAGTCTGGAGAAGTCTCTGTCTCCATGAGGGGAAGCTGGACATGGTGGTGCACACCTACGGTCCCAGCCTCAAGTGGGTGAATTCTGACTCAGGGGTGCTCCTGGGTGCAGAAGGGAACCCCACCCTAAAAACGATCAGTGGAAATCCAGGGCTCGAGGAGTGTTGGGGTTCTAAGCTCAGACCCTAGTACCCCTCAGAAAGCCTCAGAGACCCACAATAACCCTGCACGTTAATTCCCGTTCCCCTCCTTTGGGAACTTGGTTGTTTTCCGACGAGATTTACGTGTTAATGTTGAGTCGTTAACAGGAAAATCCAAAAATGGTCCAAGATTTCTCATCAGTGGGTTTCTGACTTGAAAGAGCTGGTGAGAGACGGCACTGCGGGGTTTTGAAGGGTTTTCAGATGTTGGTGGATTGGTGGCGGTGACTTGTACTTCGGGGGAGGGGGGTCTTTTGGGGAGTGGGAGACCAGGGGCCCCTCCCCCAGGGCCATCGGGCAGTGCCAGGCTCTGCGAGTCACGTCGCTTCCTGGGTTGTGGGTGTCAGGGCGAGGTTGGTTCACAGAAGTCTTCTCGCCTCAACCACAGGGCAGGCTTCACACGAGCAGGGCTGGGGAGCAGGCGTACCCCTTCTGTGCCTTTCCTAGGTTAGCAGTGACCCCCAGATCACAGCAGTCTCAAACCTGGGAGAATGGTCCCTCTCGTGTGCACCTCAGCCAGTGCGTGCTCAGTGACCCGCGGCCAGGGGGCCTCGTGGGGCAGTCACAGACCTGGAGCGCCATCCCCTTTTCCCATGATTCCTCCCAGAAGTGCCCCCCCCCCCATCCACAGCAGAATCCCCTGTCCTGTCTGGCTTTTTAGTAGTTGTGGATATTAAGAGTCTCACAGACTTTTCCTGCCCAGGCTGGCTTTGAACCGCGATCCTCAGATCTCAGCCTCCTGAGTAGCTAGGCTGACAGGCGTGAGCCTCCAGCGCCCGCTCGTTCATTCTTGACTTGCTCATGTATTGATTGTGTATAGCGGTGGTAGTGAATTACTAGGACTGCCCCGCAGCCGCGTGTTCTGCTCTCTCTAGGCACCAGAGAGGAGTCACAGCTCTACCAGCCAGGGAGTTAAAAATAGGCACAAGACCTTTGGTCTCGTGACTGTGACCGGCCCCTGTCACGCTGGTGCCAGGATGTTTGTGTAAATATTTGTGGCTGCCACCTCTGCCCTTCCAGGACCTCAGTGCCCCCACTCCCAGAGCCCTGGGGGACGCACAGGGGGAGGGTGCTGATATCGATCCTGGAGGCCAAAGTGGTTCTAATACCCAGTAGGGGCACTTAGTCCTTGTTAGAGTGCTCATGGCACAGGCCTAAAGGGCCCTGGGGCATTCTGGGAAAACTGGCAGGTTTGAAATCACACTGAGCAGGGGTTTCACCGCCTGACTCTCTCCCCTGAGCTTCAGTTTTTCTCTCGCTGAGTGGGGAAGAGGTGGTCCACCCAGGGTGACTGTGAGAAGTAAAAAGTAGTCTGGGAGCCCGTGGCTCACGCCTGTCATCCTAGCTACTCGGGAGGCTGAGATCCAAAGATGGAGGTTCAAAGCCAGCCCCGGCAGGAAAGGCTGTGAGACTCTTAGCTCCAATGAACCACCAGAAAACCAGAAGTGGCGCTGTGGCTCAAGTGGTAGAGCACCTTGAGCTGAAGAGCTGAGGGACAGCGCCCAGGCCCTGAGTTCAAGCCCCAGGACCAACCAAAAAACAAAAACCAGTAGTCGTGTGTAAAAGGAAACAGGGCCTGTCCACCCTCCTAGTAGTGGCTGTTAGTGCAGGGGGTACTGGGCCTTGAACTCAGGCCTCACACTCTTGCTCAGTGTCTTCACTTAAGGCTGGCGCTCTGCTACTTGAGCCATAGTCCCACGTCTGTGTTTTGGCTGGTGAATTAGGGATCCAGGTCTCCTTCCTGTCCAGGCTGGCTTTGGACCTTGTGGCTCAGATCTCAGCCTTCAGAGCCACTAGGATGCCAGGCGTGAGCCGCTGCCGCCTGGCCGGCCTCTCCACCGCAAACCCTGCGGCTTTGCAGTAGACAGAATCAGACATTCCCTGAAGAGTGCGTGCACGCACGCACGCACGCACGCACGCGTGGCCAGGCCCCTCCCCACCAGCCACTGTGGCCTCCTCGCCGTTGATCTGCAGCCGCCGAAGTGCCCTTAAATCACATTACCAGATACCGGCCTTGGGCTGTTAACCCGGGATTCACCAACTGCCAAGGCCTGTCATGGAGCTTAAAATAGACACCTGTCCCTTGCTGGTAGGACAGCCACCTAGTCTCCCGGGTGCCAGGCTAGGCAGTGTCAGCAGATCGGGCTGATCCGTGCTCTGGCCAGTGGAGAACCAGGGAGGGAGCCATCTATCTGCCAGGCAAGCCGGGCTGTGCCCTCCCCGTGGGGGCCCGGGGGAGACTCTGCCAAGGTGGGAAGGCGAGCCGATCCTGTCCACGGACGTAGAACACTGTGTTCCATGTTGATCTCCTTTCTCCTGCGGCTCCAAAGCAGGTCAGGGAATCCGATCGTTCAGTGGCAGAAAGGGAGCACGCTGTCTCTTCTGCGATGATAGCAGGTGGGGTGACCTTGTGGCCAGAGGGGTGTCCTCAGTCAGTGTCTGACCCCCCCCTCCCCTGTGCAGGTCCAGCATGGAGTCTGAGCACCACTGACTGGCGGCCTCTTTCCAGACGCACCGAGCAGGAGGGCTGGCTGGGCATGCGCCATGGCTTCCTCCGGCGCCGAGAGCCAGTTGCAGAGGATCATCCGCGATCTCCAAGGTTCCTGGCTCACCGGGTGCTGGCGGCTTTGGCTGGGAGGGAGTTGGGGCTGACAATCCTTCCGCTGCCAGCTGAGGAAGAAAAAGAAATCTGTCTCTGTTTGCCCCGCTTGGCAGCAGAGCGCCGAGCACGCAGCCCATAGACAGCTTTGGGGATGTCAGGTTGCTCTGGCCCTGGTCTCCGTTGGTGTGTGTTGATCCCAAGCTTCCTGGTGGCCTCTGATGAAATCGCCAGGCTCTGGGCAGCTGGCTTCTTGCAGGAAGACTATCTTCCCTCTGGGTTGGCAGGTCACACACCGGTCCATCTTGTTCTGCTGTGTCACGTGGCCTTGGCTGGCAGAGAGAGAGAGCCCATTGCCGCTGCCATTCTCCAGCTCTGGATCTGCTGCCCTCTCCCAGCTTCCTGAGGGACAGACAGTGGGACTTACGACCCTCCTCTCCCCCCGCCATGTGTGTGTATGTGTGCCAGTACTGGGGCTTGGACTCAAATCGCAATCCTCAGATCTTAGCCTCCTGAGTAACTAGGATGACTGAGCCACTGGCACCCGGTTTTTCACACCCTTGTCTTGTTTGAGGAAAGCAAGGCCGGGCATGCACACAGAGCTGCAGGCAAAGCCTGGCAGGGGCGGAAGACACAGGTTGCTTCTCTGATGGTTTCAGAGGCCTGGTTTCACCTACGATGCCCTAAGAGCCACATTCAGGAAGTTTCTCACTGGCCAGGGCTGGCCACAAAGGCCTCTTGGGCATTCCAGCGCATTCATTGGCTGTAAGAGAAGCTGAAGCCGACCACGCCCCCCAGGCTCGCGTGGCCCAAAGGCCGCCCCAGATGCAAGGGCGTCTGGGCTTTGGCCTCATACTGCCACAGGCTGGCTTCCTCTGTCCCTTATCTGACACGTGGTCCTTGGAGTTTCACAGTTTGGATGTTTACAAAAGTAGCATAATCTCAGGAAGGTGGTGTACAGAAGTTTCATTTCACAAGTCAGACAATGAGTGCATTGCTTTGTGGGGACCATGTCGCCCCTCCCTTCACCGTCCCCCAGTCTTCCCCCTCCTGTGTCTGCCCACAAGTTACACAGGTCATTTTGCGTTTGGATGTCTTGGCGTGTAGGAATAGTCGCGTAGATGTCACCGGTAAAACAACCCTGATCTGGAAATCAGCAATGCAAACCTGCCAGAACCCGCCCCAACTGTGTGAATTCACGTGATATGCTTTCGGATTGGGGATGCTGAGTCTGTGATTGCTTAGCGTTACCAACGCACAAGACACGTGGTGTGGGTAGAAGCTAGCGTCTGGTCCTGTGAGCTAGAGACCCAGCTTGGAAATGAGGAAAAGGACACAGAGAGGCTAGGTGCCGAGCCGGCGATCACACCGCAACAGACTAGCAGCAGCCTCCGTTCTTCGCCATGTAGTCTATTTTCTGCAAGAGTACTTTTTTGAGTAAAGTTTTTAAGATAGAATTTGATCCAGGTGTTGTTCAGAGGGGTGACCGTTTCGTAAGTCCAGACAGTGTCACCCCTTCCTTTGCTTTCCCTCAGTTTCCCCATGCACAAGTCTCACAGTTCATTTTCCACAAAAAGGGTTCCCTGATCACGATTGCATTTGTTCACCCTCCATTTCTGCATCCTCCCCTTGTCCCCCCATTAAAAGACAGAAAACAAAAACTCTAAAGCAAAACCAAATACTCTCATCACTGCCACCGACAAAAAAAAAAATCTCCATGTTCCATTTCCTGGAATTTGTTTCAATCAGTAGATTTTAAAATGTTCAGCAGGGTTATGCCTTGAAAGCCCCCCCCCCCCCTTTTTTTTTTTTTTGGTGCCAGTACTGGGTTTCAAACTCAAGGCCTCACACTTCCATTTATCCTTTTTCACTGAAGACTGGTCCTCTACCACTTGAGCCACAGCGCCACTTCCAGTTTTCTGGTGGTTCATTGGAGATAAGTCTCTCGGACTTTCTTGCCTGGGCTGGCTTTGAACCGCGATCCTCAGATCTCAGCCTCCTGAGTAGCTAGGGTGACAGGCCTGAGCCAGCAGCGCCCGGCCCTGAGAACATCTTAACACTCTTCCCCGAGGTGAAAGCACCTGGATATTTCCTGTGGCTGGACGTGTGCAGGGCTTTCCCTGGCCTCTTCCTCCTCATGCATCTGGCATCTTCCTGCTGTCTTCTCTGACTCCTGCGTCTGCAGTGATGCGTTCCCATCCATGTGTCTTAAAGATGCGGTGACCGAACTGAGCAGCGAATTCAAGGAAGTGGGAGAGCCCATCACCGATGACAGCACCAGCTTGCACAAGTTTTCCTACAAGCTCGAGTATCTCCTGCAAGTAAGTGTCGCTGGGCGTGCAGAGGCTTCGGGGGCCACACGGCATTCAGGATGCGATTCAGAAGGCTCAGCAGAGCCTCTGGGTGGGGCTTGAACTCTGGGCCTGGGCACTGTCCCTCAGCTCTTCAGCTCAAGGCCAGCGCTCTACCACCTGAGCCACAGCGCGCCGCTTCAGGTTTTCTGGTGGCTTATTGGAGATAAGAGTCCCATGGACTTTCCTGCCTTGGCTGGCTTTGAACCACGATCGATCCTCAGATCTCAGCCTCCTGAGGAGCTAGGATAGGCGTGAGCCACTGGTGTCCAACCGCCACTGTATATATGTATGTGTGTATATATATATATATATATATATATATATATATATGTATGTATGTATATATAATTTTTTTTCCTGTTGTTTTTGTTTCTAACGAAGCCCATTTTGGTTTGGGTTGGAAATGACTCAGCGCTGACATTTGCTTGCGGTTTGGAGTGTTAGTTATTAAGATAGCATCTATTACTGCTGGCGAGTTGAGTCACTGGTGGACCAAGTCATTGCCTTCTTCACCCAAGTTGAGCCTGGTTTGCACACTGCACGCCGCGTGCTTTGCTTGCATTTCTTCATGTATTCACAGCCTTGGCAGTGGCTTTCCACAGACCTGCATGGAATTTCCTTCAGGGACTGACATTTGGTCGGGGGGCAGCTGTTATTCCTAAATCTCGCAGCCATACCCCCCACCCAAGAGCTAGCCTCTTGTAAACACTGCTCGTGTTGTGATGAACACACCAGTTTGTGCTGGGTGCTGTAGTACTCACTCCTCAGGAGGCTGAGATCTGAGAGCTGTAGTTGAAAGCCAGCCCAGGAGAGAACAATCCATGGGACTTGTAACTCCAATTAGCCAGCCAAGAGCTGGAAGCGGAGCTGTGGCTTAGGCGGTAGAGTGCCAGCCCTGACTGGAAAAAGCCAAGGGAAAGAACGAGGCCCTGAGCCGAAGCCCCAGTACCAAAGTCAAAGGAACCACACCACACCAGCAAAACACCAATACCAACTTGCCAATGCATACAAGCAACGGCCATCAATGGCTCCCCTCGGCTAGGCTAATGCCTAAGAAGCAAGGCTTGTTGCTGTGTGTGGAATTGGCGGGTGAAGAGTGGTTTGACCTCCCTCCCTCCTTCTGCCCCGTTGCCTCCCCAGTTCGACCAGAAGGAGAAGGCCAGCCTCTTGGGGCACAAGAAAGACTATTGGGACTACTTCTGTGCCTGCCTGGCCAAAGTGAAAGGGGCCAATGACGGGATCCGCTTCGTCAAGTCCATCTCGGAGGTGAGCCGGGGCCTGCAGGGGGCCATGTTAGGAGTAGGATCAGTGCTAATGACCCACGTTCCCCGGATTGGAGTACGATCAGTGCTAACATCCCACGTTCCCCAGAGGCCTACGGCCCAGACCATCTCGCCCGAAAGAAACAAGATGATTGGACTCAAACTTGCTATCGGATGCTTGCTTTTGCTCCTTGGCTGTCGCTCTACCACCCAAGCCACGCCTCCACCTCCCAAACGCAAAGATCCCTTAGATCTTGATGCCGGTGGCTCAGGCCTGTCACGCTAGCTGCTCAGGAGGCTGCGAGCTGAGGATCTCAGGCCGAAGCCAGCCCAGACTGGGAAATCTGTGAGACTATCTCCAGTGACACACCAAAAAAGGTGGAAGTGGAGGTGTGGCTCAAATGGTAGCACGCCAGCCTCGAGTGAAAAAGTTTAAGGGACAGAGCCCAGGCCCTGAGTTCAAGTCCCCCAGGACCAGCACAACCTCTCCCCCATCCCCCCCAAGTCTCTGGCCCTACAGCTTGGCCAGGAGACTTGGATTGAGAATGGAGAAGGATGTGGGGGGGTCTCAGGGACATTTGTCAACATGCTGGTGTGCTAACCATGTCCCACACCCAGCCCTGAGCCCTTCCAGGGCAGAAGGCCAGGTGTTAGAGCTCTTCCTCTGTCTGTCTGTCTGTCTGTCTGTCTGTCTGTCTGTCTGTCTGTCTGTCTGCCTGCCTGCCTGCCTGCCTGCCTGTCTGCCTGTCTGCTTCCCCAGCTCCGGACGTCTCTGGGGAGAGGAAGAGCCTTCATCCGCTACTCGCTGGTGCACCAGAGGCTGGCAGATACCTTACAGCAGTGCTTC
Organism: Dipodomys spectabilis; assembly: GCF_019054845.1. Classification (NCBI taxonomy): domain Eukaryota; kingdom Metazoa; phylum Chordata; class Mammalia; order Rodentia; family Heteromyidae; genus Dipodomys; species Dipodomys spectabilis. The sequence continues at coordinate 295,200 of NW_024871272.1, read as the reverse complement.
ATGAACACTAAAGTGACCAGGTAAGGCCCAGCGCGGCCCGCCCAGGGATACGATGACGCATGCGCCAGGCATGGTAGCCGCCTGTGGAGGCCTGACCCCACCCACCGCCGTCCTCAGTGAGGAGTGGCACAATGTGTCTTCATGGGAGGTTGTGAGAGCCAGATCGCTTAGCTCCTGAGGTCAGGTCATTCTCCCGCCTGCCAGCCACGCTCATGGACACACAGGTGGCAGCCACCAGGACTGCTGGGTTCCCCGGAGACGGTGACAACCAGCCAGGGTCAGGCAGCACCGCAGAGCTGGGAAGGAGAAGGGGAGGAGGAGAGCGGCGAGGCAGCCTGCCCGGGAAGGGAAGCTGCTAGCGGATGAGGAGCTGCGGGTCTGGGACTCGCCCACGGGACCCCTTCGTGCTTGCCCGCGCCCCAGCTCTGTCTCGCCCCTCCCTACCAGCAGTCTCCTTAACCTGAAGAAACCAGTTTTGACCTCCAAAGAAGGAAGATCGAGCAGGAAAAGGCCGTGTTTCATGTTGGCATCTTTTGGATGGATTTTGGGTCATGAAACGCTGCCCGTCTCTGTGGTGGGAAGGTGTTTTGCTTGGATGTTTGGTGCTCGCCATTATAAGCAGCTGGACTTCAGCACCCACAAAATCAGCCTAGTGCTTCTTAAGTCTCATCGATGCTACCTTTTTTTTTTTTTTTGTCGGTCATGGGGCTTGAACTCTGGACCTAGGCACTGTCCCTTAGCTCTTCAGCTCAAGGCGAGCGCTCTACCACTTGAGCTACAGCGCCACTTCCGGTTTTCTGGTGGTTTATTGGAGATAGGAGTCTCACGGTCTCCCCTGCCCAGGCTAGCTTTGAACCGCGATCCTCAGATCTCAGCCTCCTGAGTAGCTAGGATTACAGGCGTGAGCCACCAGTGCCCGGCTAAGTTCGTTAGGTTTTAAGTGTCTGGCTGAACAGAAATTTAATAGGGAGCTCAGTGTCTCCTGCTGAATTCTGGGATAGGAATAGAAGATGAGTTTGTCCTTCAAAAACCAAGTGTCCTGTCCCCAACAATTTCCTTTTCTTGGCAACTCCTGGAGGTTGAAGGTTTCTCACATGCTTTTTGGGAAAGAGATTTAATAGAAATAATAAGCGAGCAAGCGTGAAGATCACTGCAGTCATTTTCCAAGAAGAGCAAGCCGACTCGAGCCTCCTATTTATTTACAGCAAAAATGAAATCGGCTGGTTTGTCTCTTGTTAATTTACTGTAGTGAGTTAACACCTGTTAACTGACTGGTCAGATTCATGCTTCCTTTATTCCTTTATTTTTTTTTGTCAGTTGTGGGGCTTGAACTCTGGGCCTGGGCACTGTCCCTGAGCTCTTCAGTTCAAGGTGAGTGAATGCTCTATCACTTGAGCCACAGTGCCATTTCTGGTTTTCTGGAGGTTCACTGGAGATAAAAGTCTCACAGACTCTCCTGCTCAGGCGTGGCTTTGAACTGCGATCCTCAGATTTCAGCCTCCTGAGTAGCTAGGATGACAGATGTGAGCCACCGGCGCCCGGCTCTTTATTCCTCTTATTAAAATCCTTGTTGTTCACACCTTTTCTGTTTTTCTTCACAGTGACTGGTACTATGCACGAAGCCCTTTTCTGAAGCCCAAGCTGAGCTCCGACATTGTGGGTCAACTCTATGAACTGACCGAGGTTCAGTTTGACCTGGCCTCCAGAGGCTACGACTTAGATGCTGCCTGGCCGACGTTTGCCAGGTACTTACCAAAATACCCTCCCAAAACGAGGTGCCGGTGGCTCACAACTGTCATCCTAGTCGTCCAGGAGGCTGAGATCTGAGGATTGCGGTTCAAAGCCAGCCCAGGCAGGAAAGTCCATAAGACTCTTATCTCCAGTTAACCACCAGAAAACCGGAAGTGGTGCTGTGACTCAGGTGGTAGAGCGCTTGCCTTGAGCTGAAGAGTTAAGGGACAGCGCCCAGGCCCAGAGTTCAAGACCCACCACCTACCCCCCCCCCAAAAAAAAATACAGCTGGGCCCAGTGGCTCACTCCTGTAATCTCGGCTTACTAGAGCTAAAGAGCTGAGGGACAGCGCCCAGGCCCAGAGTTCAGGCCCCACGACCGGACCCAAAAAACAAAAAACCAACAAAAAATCATTCCAGCCATGGCAGAAAATTAGCCCCTTTTCCACAAAGCAAGTTGGGCATGGGGGTGGTATGCAGCTATCATTACAGCTATGCAGGAGGTCCATATATAGGAGGATTGAGCTCTGAGGCCGGCCCTTTGCTTCTACTACCACCACCAACCCCTTCCCCCCCCCAAAAAAAAAAAAAAAAGGAAAGAGACATTTGAGGTTTTGAAGATTGCACAGGCGCCGCCGTAATTGTGCTTGCTCAGCACAACTCATGCCAGTGCCACAGACGTGTTGAGGTTTAAGGTAAGATAGCATCTGAGGGCTCCACGACTGAACCAAATGGGCCAGGCCATGCGCGTCCGTGGAAAAGCCCGCGCGAGCCCCACGGTTTCCATTTCCTAAAGGAACTTGGAGGCGGGAGCCACAGGAAGAACGTGGGCCCAATTGTGTCGACCATCATGGAGGCATTTCAGGCAAAGGGGGTGAAAGTTAGAATTTGTCCCCGTAAAAGGTTGCTGAAGAAGTTCGCTTGTTTTGTTGGTTGTGGGCCTTGAACTACAGCTAGGCCTGGGCGCTGTCCTTGTTCTCTTCAGCTCAAGGTGAGCACTTGTCACTTGAGCCACAGCACCACTTCTGGTTTTCTGGTGGTCTCTTGGAGATGAGAGTCTCATGGACTTTCCTGCCTAGAGTGGCTTTGAACCGTGATCCTCAGATCTCAGCCCCCTGAGTAGCTAGGATGACAGGCGGGAGCCACTAGTGCCCAGCCTCATCTAACAAAGATTACACGGTTTTTGTGTGTATTATGTATGGGTGTGTATATGTATGTAAACCCATGTGCATACAGACACATGTACATATGTATGTACATACACGTGTCTTCTATCACCACACAGGAGGACACTGGCCACTAGCTCTTCTGCTTATATGTGGAAACCCCCGAGCCGAAGCTCCAGCATGAGCAGTTTGCTGAGCAACTACTTGCAGGTAACAGCAGGAAGGCTGGGGCTTTCCTTGTTATTGTGACCACCCCGCGACGGCCTTGCCCCTCACAAGTCAGGGGTGCCATTTGCAAGTCAGGGGTGCCGTTTGCACATACCCATTGCTCAGACCAGAGCACGGACCATCCCCCTCGGGCTGCATCCACCACGTTCTGGAATTTAGTTTTCTGTTTTTTTTTCTTCACCCAAAGAGAATCCAACCAGACTCCTTGAAATCTAATTTTTGTTTTTTTTGGTGCCAGTCCTGGGGCTTGAACTCAGGGCCTGGGCACTGTCCCTGAGCTGCTTTTGCTCAAGCCTGGCGCTCTACCACTTGAGCCACAGCACCACCTCTGGCTTTTTCTGTGTATGTGGTGCTGAGGAATCGAACCCAGGGCTTCATGCATGCTAGGCAAGTACTTTACCACTGAGCCACCTTCCCAGCTCTTAAATCTAAATTGTTTTAAGAAGATTTTTGTCGGGTATCTTAAAAGTAGCAGTTTAACACTGGAATTAAGCATGATGGAGTGAAGAAAAGTCAAATCGTGGCCCTGACACCTGCCAACAGGGCGTCTAAACTTCAGCTCTCTCCTCCATGAGATGGAGCACTTGAAATCCTCGCTTGTGAGGAAGAGAAGGCGTGAGCAGAGTGTAAGGGCAGGTCAGGAAGTCATAAGTAGCAGTATTTGACGTATCACCGCTCTTTAAAGCTTTGTGGAGATGGGTCACTCAGCCAGTAAGGAGCTGAGATCTGTAACCCTCGCTGTTCAGGAGCATCATGATTTGAAGCCAGCCCAGGCAGGAAGGTCCATGAGGCTCTTACCTCCTAACCACTGCAAGGATGGACGGGGAGCCGTGGTTCAAGTGGTACAACACTAGCTATGAGCCACAGAAGCTCAGGGACAGCGCCCAGGCCCCGAGTTGGAGCTCCAGTACTGGCACTTAAAGACAATAAATAAGGGCTGGGAAGGTGGCTCAGTGGTAGAGCGCTTGCCTTGCATGCAGGAGGCCCTGGGTTCGATTTTTCAGCACCACTTAAGCAGAAAAAGCTGGAAGTGGCGCTGTGGTTCAAGTGGTAGAGCACTAGCCTTGAGCTGAAGAGCTGAGGGACAGCGCCCAGGCCCAGAGTTCAGAAAAAAAGACAATAACCAACCTAAAGCAACATTTAAAGTAGAAAATAGGCCAGTCTTCATTTTGTGGCTTCGTATGCCAGGACTTGTGGTTATGATACAGGGGTGCACCACGGTGTGGATCATGATTACACTCAAGTTTAGCAGCCAGTATCCATTGCGTGAAGCAAGATGGAAAAGTGGCATGCAGAATACACATCTCAGTGGTGTTCCCACGCACCCATGGCCTCATGGCCTTGAACTGCGCTCCTGACCTGGGGCCGATGCTTTGAACAATGGGTTCTAGACCTTGGGGTAGCTCGTTAGACTCCACCCTAGGCCGGGGGGTGGGGGGTGGGCTCCCTGCATTTTGAATCGTGCTGCTCCAAGCAGCCGGGTCAGCTCCTTCATCTCAAAAGCTACTTGTCTTTTTGTTGTCCCTGCTGTTCCTGTCCCCTCCCCCCCCCCCCCCCCCCCCGCCCCCCCCAGACTCAGGATATGGCTTCCAGCTTGGACCTCAGCAGCCAGGTAAACAACGAGGCGCTGGAGGGCTTTGACGAGATGCGGCTGGAGCTGGAGCAGCTGGAGGTGCGGGAGAAGCAGCTTCAGCAGCGCCTGGAGCAGCTGGAGCGGGAGAACCAGGAGCTGCGGGCCGCCCTGGGGGCGCAGGTGGAGGCGGACCACGAGGGGGTCCCCTGGGCGGGCCTGGCGGCCGAGCTCCAGCGGCAGCGGACGGTCACGCAGGCCACGCAGGCCACCATGCAGGAGCTGCTGCGCTGTCTGCAGCCCCTGGAGGAGGAGGGAGACGGCGGCTCTGCGCGCGAGCGGGGGGAGGCCCTGCTCCAACCCCTGGCGCGGGAGCTGCGGGCGACGCGGGACGCGCTGGGCCAGAAGAGCCAGCTGCTGGCGCAGCTCGCAGACCGGCTGGCCAGCGCCGAGAACAGCTCAGCGGCCGCCCCGGACTCGGCCCTGCAGATCCAGGAGCTGCAAGGCAAGCTCCAGCTCGTGGAAGGCGAGAACGCCGCGATGCGGGCGTCGCTGGTGCGCCTGCGCTCGGTGGAGGCCGAGCTGGCGGCGGCCAGGGCGCAGGCGCAGCAGCAGCGCCCGGAGAAGGAGCAGCTGGAGCGAGAGGCCCGGGCTCTGGAGACGCAGCTGGCGCAGGCGAGCATGCGCGCGAGCAACCAGGAGCCACAGCAGCCGCAGCGGATCCGGGACGAGGCGCAGCTCAGCCAGAAGGTGGACCTGGGTCCCCAGCAGGCCCCGGAGGAGGGACAGGGCCGGGATGCGGAGGAGGAGCAGCTCCGGCGGGCCAATGGAGAGCTGAGGCGCGAGCTGCAGAGCATGGCCGGGCGCAACCAGCTCCTGGAGGGCAAGCTGCAGGCCCTGCAGGCCGACTACCAGACGCTGCAGCAGCGCGAGGCGGCCATCCAGGGCTCCCTGGCCTCGCTGGAGGCCGAGCAGGCCAGCATCCGCCACCTGGGCGACCAGATGGAGGCCAGCCTCCTGGCGGTGCGGAAGGCCAAGGAGGCCATGAAGGCGCAGGTGGCGGAGAAGGAGGCGGCCCTGCAGAGCAAGGAGCAGGAATGCGATCGCTTGCGCCAGGAGGCCCTGAAATGGCGGCAGCTGGCCGAGTCCCGGGACGGGGAGCGCAAGGCCCTGGAGAATCAGTGCCAGCAGCAGAGCCAGCTGATCGAGACCCTCAGCAGCCAGAAAGGCCCCGAGGAGCTGCCCCGGGGCGACAGCGTCCAGCTGGCCATGCTGTCTCAGGCCCAGCTGGAGGTCCACCAAGGGGAGGCCCGGCGGCTGCAGGCCGAGGTGGGCGACCTGCACGCCAAGCTGCGGGTGGCCCTGGGCGAGCGCGACAAGGCGCAGAGCCAGCTGATGGTGACGGAGGCCACCCTGCAGGAGCACAAGGCCCTGGTGCAGCAGCTGAAGGAGCAGAACGAGGCGCTGAACCGGGCCCACGTGCAGGAGCTGCTGCACTGCTCCGAGGCCCAAGGGGGCCGGCAGGAGGAGCAGGCGGCCGCGGCCCTGCAGGCCGAGCTGCTGCGCGTGGCGGGCGGCTCCGAGGACGCGCAGCTGGCGCACGTGGAGCTGCAGGAGCAGCTGCGCCGGGCCAACACCGACACGGCCGAGCTGGGCATCCAGGTGTGCGCGCTGACGGCAGAGAAGGAGCGGGTGGAGGGCGCGCTGGCCTGCACCGCCCAGGAGCTGCAGGACTGCAAAGAGGCAGCGGCCAGGACGAGGGCCAGCCTGGAAAGCCAGGTCGTGGGCCTCCAGCAAGAGAACGAGAGTCTGCAGGAGCAGCTCAAGAGGGCCGAGGAGGCAGCCGGCTCCCTGGCTGGCCTGCAGGTCCAGCTGGCTCAAGCCGAGCAGCAGGCCCAGAGCCTGCAGGAGGCCGCACGCCAGGAGCGGGACGCCCTCAAGTTCCAGCTGAGCACCGAGATCATGGATTACCAAAGCCAGCTGAAGGTAAAGCGGGCTTGCAACTTCTGGGTTGGGCTTATCAACCTAGCTCCTCCTCAGGAGGCTGAGATCTGAGGATGGCAGTTCAAAGCCAGCCCCGGGCAGGAAAGGCCGTGAGACTCCTCTCTCCCAAGGAACCACCAGAAAACCAGAAGTGGCGCTGTGGCTCAAGGGGTAGAGCACTCGCCATGAGCTGAAGAGCTTGAGGGACAGTGCCCAGGCCCAGAGTTCAAGCCCCACCATTGACAACAAATAAAATACCGGGTTCCACCCATCTCCCCGTGATTCCATCCTGCCGTGGTACCCCACAGCAGCATATTTCTCCCTACAGGAATGCGTTAAGGACAGAACACTGGCCCGCAACAGCTTAGCCTAGAATCAGAACTCAGGGCTGCTCGCCACCAGCGGCTCACACCTGTCCTCCAGCCTACTCAGGAGGCTGCGATCTGAGGATCCTAATCTGAGGCCAGCCTGGGCAGGGAGATTCTCCTCTCCACTGTTACCCGCCAAAAAGCTGCAGGTGGTGGTGTGGCCCAAGCAGTTGGGCACCAGTCTTGAGCCAGAAAACTGAGGGGTGAACAGCAGTTTAAGGAGTTGAGCAAGGAACCCCATCTTTCACCATCCCCCTTTATTCTCCAGACGGCCAACCAAGAGGGCGAGAGCCTCAGGGCACAGCTGGACGAGCGGGGCCAGCAGCTGCAGGCGGCCCGGGAGGCCGTGGACGAGTTGAAGGTCAGTGGTCGCTGTGTGCGGGCCCGCCAGGGAAGGAGGCTTTGTGGGGGCCATTTCAGGGGGGGCTTCAAATCAGTGTCCCGTTCCCGGGGTCACAGACCCATCCGTTCAGACACCCTGGAGCTGCCAAGGGAAAAAGGAAGCGGGGGTGTGGGGGGTGTGTGGGGGGTGTGTGTGTGGGGACATGCTCTTCCTTGGCCAGCCCGTTGACAGCCCAAACTGCGCATGCGCAGGAGCCACGCCGGTCCCATCCCAGGACTTGTTGAGGGTTTCTCGGGCAGGCGTGGACAAGCTGAGGGTCCCCTCCCTTGTGTCCCATGCCAGGCTTCGCAAGCAGCCATGGAGGAGAAGCTGAGCTGCACCAGCAGCCGCCTAGCCGAGTGCCAGGCCTGCGCGCTGCAGAAGGAGCAGGAGGCGGCCGCCCTGCACGAGCAGCTAGACCGGTGAGTCCTTCCCCAGGCTCACGCTACTCGGGAGGCTGAGATCTGAGGATCGCAGTTGGTGGCCAAGCCCAGGCAGGAACGTCGGTCTAAGTCTTATTTCCAATGAGCCACCACCAACCAAAAAACAAACCAAAAACCCAAAGTGTGGCTCAGGTGGTAGAACGGCAGCCTTGAGCAACCAAGCTCAGGAACAGCACCCAGGGCCTGAGTTCCAAAGTCAGGGGGACACTTTGCTGAGAGTCTAGGTGAACCCCCCAAGAAAGGGGAGCCCCATAGCCGATCGGATGATATCAATCCCTCCCCCCTCCTGCCCAGAACACAGAAGGAGCTGACCAAAGCCTCAGCAAAAATCCAAGAGTATTACACCAAACTCTGCCAAGAGGTGACCGACCGGGAGAGGAACGACCAGAAGCTGCTCGCCGACCTGGACGACCTGAACCGAACGAAGAAGTACCTGGAGGAGAGGCTCATAGAGCTGCTCAGGTGAGGGCCGGCCCGGCCAGCAGGCAGCCAGCCAGTCTCCTCATGTCTGTCCACCCGCGTGTCCTTCCTGAGGCCCACACAATCCTGGGATCGAGCACTCTAGAAGGCCGGACTGCTAGCTGGTTGTGGACCTGGCCTGGGGATTTCATGCTCTGCTATGTGATTAGTTGCTTTCAAAGGTTGTGTTGGACAGGGGTGGCTCTTACTTTACAATTCCAGCAACGCAGGAGACTGAGGTCTGGAGGATCTTGGTTCAAAGCCAGCCCAGGCAGGGACGTCTGTGCGGCTTTTTTTTTTTTTGAACTCTGGGCCTGGGCGTTGTCCCTCAGCTCTTCAGCTCAAGGCAAGGGCTCTACCCCTTGAACCACAGCGCCACTTCCAGTTTTCTGCGTGGTTTATTAGAGATCAGAGTCTCATAGACTTTCCTGCCCGGGCTGGCTTTGAACCGCCATCCTCCGATCTCAGCCTCCTGAGCTGACAGGCCTGAGCCACCGGCGCCTGGTCCCCCTGTGCGCGTGGATGGTGGGTGCGGGCAACTTCTTGCACGACAGCTCTGCGTGCAGGTCCCAGCATCCCCTGCGTGTGCACACACTCACACTCACACACACACACACACACACACACACACACACACACACACCCCGCCCCGTGGCAGCAGGAGCCCTGGCGTGGCGTGGCGGGGCGGCGGGGGCTCTGGGGGGCTCTGGGGGGCTCTGGGGGCCGTGCTCGGCGGGGGCTCTGGGGGGCTCTGGGGGGCACTGGGGGGCTCTGGGGGGCTCTGGCGGCCGTGCTCGGCGGGGCGCACCGATTCCCTGTGCTTCTGCCCCAGGGACAAGGACGCGCTGTGGCAGAAGTCGGACGCCCTGGAGTTCCAGCAGAAGCTCAGCGCCGAGGAGCGGTGCGTGGGGGACGCGGAGGCGACCCACTGCCACGACTGCAGGCGCGAGTTCGGCTGGATGGTGCGCCGCCACCACTGCAGGTCAGGCGCATGCGCGTGCGCCCGCGCGCCCCCCCCCCCCCCCCCCCCCCCCCCGCGCCCCGCCTCGCGCGTGCGCGCTCACTTGCGGGCATCCTCTGTTCCAGGATCTGCGGGCGCGCCTTCTGTTACTACTGCTGCAACAACTACGTGCTGCCCAAGCCCGGTGGCAGGAAGGAGCGCTGCTGCCGAGCCTGCTTCCAGAAGTGCGGCGACGGGCCCAGCTCCCCCGGCAGCGCCGGCTCCGGCGCGAGCCAGGGCGAGGCCAGCCCCGCGCGCTCCCCCGCGCAGACCGCGCCGCCGGCCACCCAGGGCCCAGGTCGGTCCCACGCCCCGTGCTCCCTCTCGCACGCACCCCTGGACCCACCTTCGTGTTCTCGGGATCGGGGGGAGCTCCCACCAATCCGAGACTTCCTGACTCAGCTTGAGGGGGGCTGGCTGGCTGGTCCCGATGCCTCGGGGCGTGGTGGGTCCCCGATGAGTCCCCTCGCGCGTGCCCCAGGGCCTCCCCCAGATGGGCAGTGCCACCTCGCGCATGCTCACTGCGCGGGGAGCGCGCGCGCCGCCAGCCCTGCCCCTCGCCTCGTGAAAGGAAGCAAGCACCCGGTATCCAGGCAGTCCCTGTGAGCTCGGCCGCGCCCGGGATGCCGGCCGGCCACCTCCAGAAATGCCATTCCTCTTGGCAGACAAGCAAACACGGTGTGGGAGGCTGCCCGGGAGTCTCCCAGGTCTTCAGATCTTTTTTCTTGATCGTGGGGCCTGGACTCTGGGCCTGGGCGCTGTCCCTCAGCTCTTCAGCTCAAGGCGGGCGCTCTACCACTTGAGCCACAGCGCCACTTCTGGTTTTCTGAGTGGTTTATTGGAGATGAGTCTCACGGACTTTCCTGCCTGGGCTGGCTTTGAACCTCGATCCTCCGATCTCAGCCTCCTGGGGCAGGAGCAGGGTTCGGCCTGGGCTGCCCAGAGCCAGGACTCGGTGGCACGGGCGTGTGTGGCCCGTGCTGCTGCTTTCAGACAGGTCTTCCCCTCTAAACACAGCCCAGAGAACGGACATGAGCGAGAAACCTCTCCCCGGCTCTGAGAAGCCTCTCTCTCAGGCTCCCCGTGCTTTTCTAGAATGTGCCCAGTGGCCATTCCTCGCCCTGGGCAGGGGCGCCGTTGGTGAGAGTGACGGTCGTATCTCTCCGCTCCTGCCACCCAGGGGCCGCGGCTGACTGCAGGTCCCCGGACGACGCGGTGTTCGACATCATCACGGACGAGGAGCTGTGTCAGATCCAGGAGTCGGGCTCCTCCCTGCCCGAAACTCCCACTGAAACCGAGTCTCCCGACCCAGGCGTGGCTGAACAGTGAGTATGCGTCTCCCGTGTTGGGGGCGCCGTGGACACGGCCTGTCCCTGCGCACGCGCATCAGAGACCAGGACGCTCAAGACATCCGGGGTCCTAGAGCGGGGTGGGGCCCTGGCGGAGCTGCTGCCCGGCACTCAGAGCCGAGCCGAGCCCAGGCCGCCGGCCGCGTGCCCAGCGCACGCAGAGCGGCCTGCGCCGCGCTTCCAGGTCTTCCTGTACCCATCTTCTGAGGACACAGCTCCGATCCCATTAGAGGCCATCAGGCATGGTGCTTAGGGTTCCGTGACCATACTGATTTCCACCGCGTTGGGGTCAGTTGCTCTTCCTACCTGCCTTTCTTCCTCCCCACCTCCCCGACCAGCCCTTGTTGTTTTCTTGATGACATTCTTGGCTGGGGTGAGATGGATTTGCATTTCCTCTGTGGCAAAGGATGTCGTGTGTGTGTGTGTGCATGCGTGTGTGTGTGTGGCCATTTGTGCTTCTTTGGAGCACTTGGCTGTGCAGTGAACGGGCCGATTTCTTCCTTGGATTTGTTTAGTTCTTGGTATCGATCCTTGAGTGAGCAGCGGTAGTTCTTGGTATCGATCCTTGAGTGAGCAGCGGCTCACGCCTGTAATCCCAGCTGCTCAGGAGGCTGAGAGCTGAGGACCCTGGTTCAAAGCCAGCTTGGTCGGGAAAGTCCGTGAGACTCTTTCCTCCAACTAGCCAGCAAAAAGCCAGAAAGGGAGCAGTGGCCCAAGTGGTAGAGCCCCAACCTTGAGCAAAAAAACTAAGGGACAGCGTCCAGGTCCTGAGTTCCAGCAACAGTATCCTCACACACACACGCGCGCTGCGCGCGCAGAACTTTCTAGGTTGCCCTGGCTCTCCAGCTGCCCCCGCGCCAGGCAGCTCTTTGCTCCCGAGTCAGAGACCAGCAAGGGTTGATGCTTTGGCGGCGGCAGCCTTCATGTCGAGTTGTACTGTTGGGGTGCACATGGGGTGCCCTGTGTGTCTGGGTACTTTTTTACCCCGGCTGCAACTCGCACCCAGAGCCCACTCGCCGGCAGAGCCTCGCGCTCAGGGTGCTCGGAGCAGCTGGCGTTGCCAGCTGGCACGGCTACCACCTGCTACCCGAGAAGCAGAACACGAGCAGGGTGTGGGGCCGTGGTGAAGGCTGGAGAGGGCCGTGTGGGCGGCTTGGCTTGCGAGCGCTGCCGCGGAGCGCGTCGCGAGTGGGCAGGCACGCGCGTGCAGCCCTCTGCGCGTGCGCGCTCTGCCGGCCAGGCCAAGTCTCCGCTCGTTTGGAGAGTTGGAGGGGGCGCCCGGTGTAGCCTTGGTTACCGCGAGAAGACCCGGGTTACTGCTGGTGTGGGGGGGAGTGGGGGGGGGCTTGAACTCTGGGCCTGGGCGCTGTCCCTCAGCTCTTCAGCTCAAGGCTGGCGCTCTGCCACTTGGGCCACAGCGCCACTTCCATTTTTCAGGTGGTTCATTGGATAAGTCTCATGGACTTTCCTGCCCAGGCTGGCTTCAAACCGTGATCCTCAGATCTCAGCCTCCTGAGTAGCGAGGATGAGAGGCAGAAGCCACCGGGCTGAGCTCATACTCTGTACACCAAGCCGAGCAGTCAGTGTCCGTGTATAGTTCAGGGAAACGGCCTCCAGGTTTTATTTTCGTAGTCATGACATTTATATACTGTCTGATGCGGGAGTGGTTCCATAGGCAGGTGTGCGGGGAAAGCACTGGCTATTGGAGATGAGCAAAGCCACCAGAGTTCACTCCAAAAATGCCATTTTTTTTTTTTTTTTTTTTTACCATCGGGTACACATTTTCCGAGCATCTCACCCAGCTCTGCGTATTTTGTGGCCCATTGACAATCAGTGAATGATCGCACCTCTCCGGGCACAGATCAAAGCCCAGCCAGCATCTGGGGAACGCGGAGGGAAAGTCCCTAAAAAACCCAGCCCCCCTCGCCCCCCCCTCACCCCCCCCCCCCCCCCCCCCGCCCCGTAGTCCCAGGTGGTCGGAAGAGACCAGGGCATGTTCATGTCAGGAGCGTCGCCGCCCACCAGAGCGTCTTATTTGCTTTCCATGAAACCCAGGTCGCGTGCCCCCTCGCGTGCCCCGTGGGCCTACAGCGGGAAGGTGCTGGTGGCCTCGGCGTGGGGCGAGGCGGACGCGGTCTTGGAGTTGTCCTCTGAGGACCTGCATTGGGTCGCCGCCCCCCAGGGGGGGTGGCAGCCCATATCCCTGAGAAGTTTCTGGAGGTTCTTGCGGAACTTGAGGCCCACGAAGGCGTAGAGCACGGGGTTGAGGCCCACCCGCAGGTAGGCCAGGGCCTCGGCCACGACCAGGCCGAGGCTGAAGCCGGGCGTGGCGGCCAGCTCCCAGTTGGCGGCCTGGACGAGCCTGGCCAGGGTGTAGGGCGTCTGGGTGAGCACGAACACCGCCACGGCCAGGGCGATGATGCGGAGGGACTTGTGTCTGCGCAGGCCGCGGGCCCGGCACAGCGTCCGGAGGAGCAGCGGGTAGCACACCAGCATGGCGAGCAGCGGCAGGAAGAAGCCCAGCGCGGCCTGCGCGGCCAGCGCGGCGGTGGCCGCGCGCTCGTGCTGGTAGTGGCACACCAGCCGGTCGAGCCGCTGCGCGCGGCCGTAGATGGCGTGCGGCAGCGCCAGCAGCAGCGCGCAGGCCCAGGCGAGCGCGCACGCGCCGCCGCCCCACGCCGCCCAGCGCGCCGCGCGGGCGCGGGCCTGCGTGGCCCAGGCCACCACCACGCAGCGGTCCACCGTGATGCCCGTGAGCGTGAGCATGGACGCGTACAGGCTGGCGGCGTAGAGCCCCTGCAGCGCCTTGCACAGGCCCTGGCCGAAGACCCACTCGTGGAGGCCGGCGTAGGCCCAGAAGGGCAGCGTGCTCACGAGCAGCAGGTCGGCCAGCGGCAGGTTGGCCAGCAGCAGGTCGGCCAGGCTCCTCCACGCCCGCGAGCGCGCGTACACCGCCAGCGCCAGCGCGTTGCCCACCAGGCCGCAGGCGAACACGGCCAGGTACACGGCGGGCAGGAAGGCCCTCCGGAAGGCCGCGAGGCGCTCGTGGGCCTCCCTGCCGCCGCCGCCGCCCGGCGGCCCGAACAAGCCGGGGTCCTGGTACTCGTCCTCCGTGGTGGCCATCATGCTGACACGCGCGCACGCACGCACGCTCCTGCGGGAGAAGACCCCGCGGGGGGGTGTGGGGGGCCGCCCGTGGACGGGCCGACGGCCACCCCATCCTGGCGCAGTAACCGCCCTGCTGATTCCCAGGGCCTCCCCGTCCCCCCCCCCCACACACACCGAGGGACCCCAGAAAATCCCCAACAGCCAGGTGGGCGCGCAGCGTGGGTCTCCACCGCCGGGGCACCCGCCTCCGCCGATCCTGGCCTCCTTCGCGGACCGCTCCGGGGTTCTCAGGAGCCCCGCCCAGGTAGATGCCTCCCGGCCCCGGGCTCCGTTCCCACACGGAAGCCCAGCCCGCCCACCGCCGTGACCCGAGTTCAAGTCCCGCCCGCACTCCCTGCTCTTGCTGACACCCAGCAGGGACCTGCCCCCCCCCCCCCCCAGGAAGGAAGCGCCGCCTTGCCCCTGTGGAAGGACCCAGTAAACAGCCCCGCCACTCGACCACATTAGATCTGCGATCGCGATAGGCGTGCCAGCCAGGCTGAGGAAGTAGGTCAGAGCTGCTGGGGCTGTGTTCACAGGAAAGCGCTGAAAACACGGCGCGAGCAACTTGGCTTTTCTTCCGAGTTGTGTGGGCTGCGCCTGCTCGCTCTGCTGCCCCGCCCCCGGCGCGGCTGGCCCCGCCCCCAAAGCCCCGGCCCCACCCCGGCGCTGCCGGCCCCGCCCCAAAGCCCCGGCCCCACCCCGGCGCTGCTGGCCCCGCCCCAAAGCAGCTGCCACGCCCCCGCGCTGCAGCCCCGCCTCCCGGCGCTGCCGGCCACTGCTGTGCTGGTTTCCCCCGGACAGGCACTGACCAGGCACAGGCCGCTCTCGGGAGGCTGAGGCCTGAGGCGCACAGTGCAGAGCCCGCCCAGGCAGGAAAAGTCCGCGACTCTTACCTCCAATCCAACTACCACCCAGCCAGAGTGGGGCTGTAGCTCAAGGGGTGGATGCTAGTGTTGAGTAAGAACAGCTAAGAGGATGCCAGGCCCCGAGTTCAAGTCCCAGTACTGACAAAAATAAGAGGAGGGCAGCAATATAAAGATCCATTGTAAGAATTATTGTTGGGAGGTTGGGGCTGAACGTGTCTGTGCAGTTAAGAGTTTTAAACATTAGGACCTCTGGGCTGGGAAGGTGGCTCAGTGGTAGAGTGCTTGCCTTGCATGCATGAGGCCCTGGGTTCGATTCCTCAGCACCACATAAGCAGAAAAAGCCGGAAGTGGCGCTGTGGCTCAAGTGGTAGAGCGCTAGCCTTGAGCTGAAGAGCTGAGGGACAGCGCCCAGGCCCAGAGTTCAGGCCCCACAACCAACCAAAAAAAAGGAATTTCAGCTGGGTGCCAGTGGCTCACACTTGTCATCCTAGTAACTCAGGAGGCTGTGACTTGTGAGGATCACAGTTCAAAGCCAGCTCAGGCAAGAAAGTCTGAGACTCAGATCCACTCATCATAATCAAAAAAGCCAAAAGTGGAGCTGTGGCTGAGCAAAAGCATCTGGGGAACAGTGCCCCCCCCCCCCCCCAGGACTGGTGCAAAACAGCTTTTTATGATTGTGCCTACCAAACGTCATAAGCTGCTGGCCTGTGGCTGGTGGAATTACTTCCCCTCTCCCTCCCTCTCTCTCATGCATGCAAGGCGAGCGCTTTACCACTGAGCCACCTGCCCAGCCCCATTCCTCTCTATTTTCTTATGTTTTCCATGGTTCTACAGTGGCAGATTGATTTAAACAGCCAGGCACCAGTGGCTCACGCCTGTCATCCCAGCTACTCAGGAGGCTGAGAGCTGAGGATCACAGTTCAAAGCCAGCCCAGGCAGGAAAGTCCATGAGACTTTCCAAGAAACCACCAGAAAACCAGAAGTGGCGCTGTGGCTCAAATTGTAGAGCGCTCACCTTGAGTTGAACAGCTCAGGGACAGTGCCCAGCCCAGAGTTCAAGACCCACGACAGACAAAAGAAAAAAAGCAATAACAGAAGGATTGTATAAAATGCAAAAGAAAGGCAGGGCTAGGGTTAACAAGTCTAGCCCGAGCCTAGACTCCCCCTCCTTCCCGATCTCAGCTGAGCACCCCGTTGCTGACCGCCTCCTCAGCTCCCAGTGCTTCCTGTGCACGTGCGGCCACACGGCTCTAAGGTCAGGCGAGCATTGGTGCCGGGCTCGGGGGCAGACTCACCTGCACCGGGGCGTCCGTGCAGAGGCAGGCTGGCTCCCTTCTCTGTTGTGGTCGGGGTTTCCTCCGAACGTTTAAGCGTCCTGGGCAGGTGCCCTCCTCCCCCATCCCGCAGGCCCCGCCCAGGGCGCTGGGGAGGGCCCGCTTCCAGCTTCGTGGGATGAGCTCTGCACGGGCCTTCCTGCCCGTGCGGCCTCGGATCGCGAGCCTCCGATCTCAGCCTCCTGCGTAGCCAGGATGGCGCGTGCGCGTGCGCCGCCGGGCCGGGCCAGGCCTGAGCTGGAGCGGTCCGGCTGTGTCCCCTGCTCTTCTTTGCTGGCCGCCTCACGTCCTCCCTCCGGGCAGGGCGGGCAGGGGCGCTTGCAGGCCCCGGGGCGGATGGGTGGATGGAGGATGAGCTCCCGGGGAAGCAGCCCGGGCAGGCAGGCATGGCTGCTCAGGGGCGCCCCCTGCGGGCCGTGCAGATGGACTGCAGGCTTATGTGCCGTCGGGCCACCGCCACGGCCACGTCATTCCTGCCAAGACCCCAGCACTCATCACGGAGTGACACATTTATCTACAATGCACCTAATCAAAAGCATTACGTCATCTCAAGTAGCGCCGTCCTGGGCTTGAGCTCGGGCACGGTGAGTCTTTGCTGGAGGCCGGGCGCCTCTGCCCCGTGAGCCGCCCACCACCGCTATAGCCAGAGGAAAAATGGCCGGGAGGGGACCGATCACGCTGAGGGAATAGGACGCGGGAGAGCAAAGAGAAAACCTGCATCCCGGTGGGCGCGTTTCTCAGGCCCGCCTTCAGCTCCTCACTGGCTTCTAGAACCTTCTTCCGGGGTGGGCGTGTTCTGGGGCTCGCGCACAAGGTGACCCCTACCCGCTTGGGAGGCCGCACGTGGCCTGTGGCAGGGCGCTGGGCAGTGCAGCACCGTGGGAATGGACGGGGCTCGGCAGAGGGGGGGCGAGGTAGAGGCCCCCCCCCCCGCCCCGCCCCGGGGAGGAACGTCCGCAGGTGCTGCGGCTGAGGAGTCCTGAGCCAGCAAGGCAGACGCGGGCATTGCAGAGCCCACCTGTAACCCCGGCTCTCCACAAGCAGAAGGAAAGAGCCGAGGGCTCGCCCCAGCCAGGTCCGTCCCCGGAGCGCAGGGCGCCCGCGCGCGCCAGGCTCAGGGGCTGCGGAGGCCAGGCGGGCCTCGACCTCGATGGCGTCCTCAGGGCGCCACCTGGTGGCCACATGCATGCGCTCCCTGCGTGGCTCCTCCTCAGACTTGGGCAAGCTGGAGTCCTCCCCCACCAACGTGGTACAGGGCTCCCGTGGCACACGCGTGCGCCCTGTGAAAGCTGAGCAAGCACCTCGGGGGCGTGCATTCTTGTAGCAGCTGTTGGCACTTGGTCTTACGTGGCGCACGGTTTGCAGATGCATTGCGAAGGGAGCTCTCACTTCATGTGCCGGGGTTTGACCTCGGGTCCTCTGCTCTTGGCTTGGCATTAGCCCAGGGCTACCACTCGAGAGCCACAGCTCCCCTTGTGGCTTTTTGGTGGCTCATTGGAGAGAAGAGTCTCAGACACTCCCGCCCAGGCTGGCTTTGAACCGCCATCCTCAGACCTCAGCCTCGTGAGCCGCTGGGATGACAGGCGGGAGCCACAGTGTCCAGCCCTATTCCAGCTTCACACATGGCAGGAGACGCGCAGGCAGCCCGCGTGCGGCCATGCCGTCTGCCTACCTGCCCCTCCGCTGAGGACGGGCGGTCGTGGTGGGCAAGCGCGCAGCAGGGCTTGCACTCTGCTTAGGCCACAGCTCCACTTGCAGCTGTTCGTGCTGGCTAACGGGGCTGAACCCACCTTGCAAAGACAGCGGGTGGGGGAGGGCCCGGGTCTCCATCTGTGAAGGCCTGGGGTGCGGTGACACTCTCGCACGGGAACAGTCAAGTCGGGCTGTCTATGGAGGTTTCCTGGGGCCCCGAGGCCCAGCTGGACGCTGCCTGACCGCCCGCGCTCGCTCGTGTCCCTGCAGAGACCCCCCGTCCAGTTCGCTGACGCCCGACGACAGCAAGGACGAGCCCGGGGGCCAGGACGCCGAGATCTGCCTGCTCAAGTCCGGGGAGCTCATGTAGGTGGCGTGGGGGGGGGGGGGGGGCTGTGCGCGCGCGTGTGTGGATGGGGGGGTGTGGATGGGGGGTTGTGGGTGGGGGGGGTTGTGGGTGGGGGGGTGTGTGGATGGGGGGGTGTGGATGGGGTGTGTGTGGATGGGGGGGTGTGGGTGGGGGGGTTGTGGGTGGGGGGTGTGTGTGGATGGGGGGGTTGTGGGTGGGGGGGGTGTGGATGGGGTGTGGGTGGGGGGGTGTGGATGGGGTGTGGGTGGGGCGTGTGGATGGGGGGTGGTGGATGGGGGGGTGTGGGTGGGGGGGGTGTGGGTGGGGGGGGTGTGGGTGGGGGGTTGTGGGTGGGGGAGGTGTGTGGATGGGGGGGTGTGGGTGGATGGAGGGTTGTGGGTGGGGGGGTGTGGATGGGGGGTTGTGGGTGGGGGGGTGTGGATGGGGGGTTGTGGGTGGGGGGTGTGTGGGGGGGGGGTGGTGACGGCCCCCCCCCCTCCCCCAGGCTGCGGCTGGCGCTGTCGGTGGAGGAGATCGCGCGCTTCGGCGAGGCGCGGCGCGAGCTGTTCGTGCGCTCGAGCTGCTACAGCCTGCTGCTCATCCGCGTGCCCGAGCCCGGCCTCACCATCGGCTGGGTCTTCTCCTCCGACCCCAAGAGCATCTCCTTCAGCGTGGTCTTCCGCCAGGCCGAGGACACGCCGCTCGACCAGTGCAAGGTGCGCGCGCGCCGGGGGGGGGGGGGGCTCCCGCTCCCCCCGCGTGGGTCCCCGCGTCACCCCCTCCCCCTCCCCCCCCCGCGTGGGTCCCCGCGTCACCCCCTCCCCCTCCGCCTCCCCCCCCAGGTGCTCATCCCCACCACGCGCTGCAACTCGCACCGCGAGAACATCCGCGGGCAGCTCAAGGCGCGCACGCGCGGCCTCTACATGCTCATCTTCGACAACACCTTCTCCAGGTGCGCGGGGGGCCGGGGAGGGGGTGCGGGGGCCGGGGAGGGGGTGCGGGGAGCTCCTCCTCCCCGCCGGCCCCGGCCCACGCCGCGCACCCTTCGCCTCCGCAGGTTCGTCTCCAAAAAGGTGTTCTACCGCCTGACGGTGGAGCGGCCCGTCATCTACGACGGCAGCGACGGGCCCTAGGCCGCCCGGGCCGCGCGCCCAGCTCCGGGCCGCGGGCCACGTGGGAGAGAGGCGGAGGGAGGCGCCCCGCCCCCGCCCGGGCGCCGCGAGATCGATTCCCCCCCCCTCACACGTGCGCGCATGCGCCGAGGCACTTTGTCCCTCACACTACGGCCCCGCCCGCCACTAGAACGCACTTTACCCCCCCCCCCCACCCCCCGGCCTGGGAGGCCGGCCCCCTCTGCCAAAGAACCCGCACACGGCCCGGCCGGCGGGACGGTGTCTGACCTCAGGGTTTCAATAAACGTGAGCACTACGACCACGAGGCGGCGGCGCCTTGACGGGAGGGGGCGGGGGGGGGGGGGGCCGGGGGCAGGGGGCGGGGCCGGGCAGGTGGTCAGGGGGCGGGGCCGGGCGGGGGGCAGGGGGCGGGGCCGGGGGGCAGGGCCTGGCGGGGAAGGGGAGTGGGGGGACCCAGCCCCGCGGCTCCCCCACACCTACCTGATGACCCACCCCCACCATGCCACCAAACTCGGGGGCGCCGCCTGTCCTCCCGAGAGCCCGGCCGGGCAGGAGAGGCCGTGTGAGTCTCCACCGTGGGGCTGTGGCCGCACACAGCGAGCACCCCCCACACTCGGGGAGCGTCACAGCGGTGAAGGGTGCGCACGGCCCGTGTGTTAGGGTTGAAAGTTGCCCCTCCTGCAGCAGCGTGGGGTGAGCCGGCCTGTGACCCCGTTGCACCCCAGCCCCCACGCGGAGGCCGCAGGGCCACGCCTGCTCCCGTCACAGGGAGCCTGCGGGATCGCTTGGCCAAGCTCTACACGCGAGCAGCTCAGGTCGGACCACTTGGGCGGGGACTGAGTAGCCATTGTGGTTCCAAGCCCAGGCAGACAGAATCTCCCATTAACCAGCAAAAAGCCAGAAAAGGAAGGTATGGCTCAAGGGGCAGGGCACCAGCCTGGAGTGGACAAGCTAAGGGAGGATGAGGCCCTGCATGCCAACCCGTTACCACCACCAAAGCAAACCAGCAGCCAGAACCAAGACCAAGGACGCCAGCCCGGTGGTGGTTAGCTGAAAAAACACCAGGTTGGAAGTGTGGCTCACTTGGTAGAGCACTAGCCAGTGCGTGAAAGCATCAGGTACCGAGTTCAAATCTCAGACTCCCCCCAATGGCCTAGACGTAAGTGTAACCAACCGGATAGCAGATCTCATGATGAAGCTAGCCAGGCCGCTGTGAGGAACGGCGCGACGCACAGTCACCCTTGGTGAAATGGCTGTGCTCCCCAGACCACGGCTATGGGGCTGTAAAGGCCTCCCAAGTAACATGAGACTCTGCTTCACCACTCTGGTCATAGCCAAGGCCCCCGGTGCTGGCCACGACACCCACCCCGGGGCAGAAGAGAACATCTAGCCAGGCACCCGTGGCTCAGGCCTGTCAGCTTAGCTACTCAGGAGGCTGAGATCTGAGGATCGCGGTTCGAGGCCAGCCTGGGCAGGAAAGTCTGAGACTGAGCTCCCAGGAACCACCAGGAACCCGGATGTGGCTGTGGCTCAAGTGGTGGAGCGCCTGCCTCGCGGTGAAGAGCTGAGGGCAGCGCCCAGGCCGAGTTCAGGGTGGGAAGGGGGGGAGGCCTGGGGGGAGGGCGGGGGGAGGGCCGGGCCGCGGTCGCGCAGGTGCGCGCGCATCGCATCTTGACTTCCTGATTCGCGCCTGCTCTCTCCGCGGATGGTTGTCTGTCCGTCTGCTCTGTGACTGCAGGCTCTTCACCACCCAGCCGGCGCAGCCACGAGCGTTTTCCACTACGATTCCCGTGTGGTCAGTTTGCACCACGGTTTGAGGAGAGACACAAGCACAAAAGAAGGCACTGGGGGCTGGGGAGGTGGCTCAGCATGCCTGAGGCCCTGGGTTCGATTCCTCAGCACCACATAAGCAGAAAGAAAAAAGCCGGAAGCGGCGCTGTGGCTCAAGTGGTAGAGTGCTCGCCTTGAGCTGAAGAGCTGAGGGACAGCGCCCAGGCCCAGAGTTCAGGCCCACGACCGGACCCATAAAAAAGAAGGCTGTGCGCGGTGTCCTTTCTCGGCTCTCCTGCCGCGTCCCGTCCCCTCGTTGGGGGCAGAGGCGGAGGCGCGGCTCGGCTGTTCCCGGCTTGGCGGCTGCTTGGCGGTCCAGAGGAGGCCGGGGGTTCCGGGCGCGGCGGCCCCGGTCTCACGGGAGGATGGCGCGGGCCGGGGCCGGCGCTCACGGGAGGTCAGAGTCGCGCGCACGTCCCCGCCCGGGCTGGCCTCGAACCGCGGTCCTCGGCCCCCAGCCCGGGATGACGGCGGGACGGGCGACTCCTCGCCAATCAACCGCCAAAAAGGCGGCGGGGGAGAGGACCCAGCGGCAAAAAAGCTAAGCAAGAGGCGCTGCGCACGCGCACCAGGCCTGGCGGGCCGGCTCCCCCGAGTCTTTCCCCCAGTCCCGGGGTTTGAGCTCGGGGCCTGGGCACCGCGTGAGCCACAGCGCCGCTTCGGGCTGTCTCTGTCTGTGGGGCCGAGGACTCGAGCCCGGAGCACTGTGCACCCAGCCGCCTCCCCGGGATCCTCTCTGGTCTGTCGGCGGCCGGGGCCGGGCCGGGCGCCGCTCAGAGGGACCGGGCCCCCGAGGTGGTCTCCAGCAGCGTGGAGGACAGCCTGGCGCCGCGGGCCGGGCGGGCCGGGCGGGCGCAGCCGCAGCGCCGCAGCGCGGCGGCCAGGTCGCGGCGGAAGCGCTGGCCGGCGAACACGTAGAGCAGGGGGTTGAGGCCGCTGTGCAGCAGCGCGGCCGCCTGCGCCAGCTGCAGCGCCAGCTCCAGGCGCGCGGCCGCGGCGCAGCCGGGCAGGAGCGCGGCGGGCGCGTGCGCGGGCGCGGCGTCGGGCGCGGCGTGCGCGTGCGCGGCGGCGCCGGCCGCCTGCAGCAGCAACAGGCAGCTGTAGGGCAGCCGCGACAGGACGAAGGCCGTGAGCACGGCCGCCGCCAGCTTGAGGGCGCGGCGCCGGCGGCCCCGCCGCGCGCGCAGTAGCGCGCGGATGACCAGGGCGTAGCAGGCCGCCACGACGGCCGTGGGGAGGACGAAGCCCAGCAGGACCTTGAGGGTCAGCACGGCCGACTTGAGGCCCGGCGCGTCGTCGCCGGGGTAGACGGCGGTGCACACGGCGCGGCCGGGCGGGCCGCGGGCGCGGCTGTAGAGCAGCTCGGGCAGGCAGAGCAGCGCGGCGGCCAGCCAGGCGGCGGCGCAGGCGGCGCGGCCGCGGCGCAGGCGGCCGCGGGGCCCGGCGCGCGCATGCGCGGCGCGCGCCACGGCCAGGTAGCGCTGCGCGCTGACGCCGGCCAGCAGCAGCGTGCAGCCGTACAGGTTGAGCGCGTAGGCGGCGCGCGCCAGGCGGCAGAGCGCGGCGGGCAGCGGCCAGCGCCCCGCCGCCGCCGCCGCCGCCCACAGCGGCAGCGTGGCCAGCAGCAGCAGGTCGGCGGCCGCCAGGTTGGCCAGCAGCACGTCGGTGGCGGGGCGCGCGGCGGGGCGGGCGCGCGCGCGGGCCCGCAGCGCCAGCAGCGCCAGCGCGTGGCCCGCGGCGCCCAGCGCGAAGGCCAGCGCGTACAGCGGCGGCAGCACGCGCCCCGCCGCGCGCCGCGCCCAGCTCTGGTCGCAGAAGACGTCCGCCAGGTCCAGGCCCGCGTAGTCGTCCGCCGACAGCGTGGGGTCGTAGCCGTCGTCACCGGGCAGAGGGGGGGTCGGGCTCTGCGGGGGGCGGGCGTCAGGCCAGGCCCCCCCCCCCCCGCCCCAACCCCAGCCAGCCCCGGGATCCCGCCTCCTGTCCGCCCGTCTGTCCCCGCCAGGCCCGGGCCGGGTGGGAGCGGCCCAAACCCAACTCTCTAAGCAGACAGCCCTTTTCTTTTTGGGGGTGTAGGGGGACCCTAGGCCGGCAGGTGACGCGGCGGCCTCTGCGGTGGGAGGCCAGCCGCGCGGGAAGCAGGTGCTGGGTTCCGGCCCCAGCCCCGACACATCTACGCAAGGTGAACGCGTCTCTCTGGGGCTCTTTTGCCGGGGGTTCAGAAGAGACAGGAAGAACCAAGACCGTCCCAGCCAAAGCTCCTACGGCGCTTGGGATCCTCCTCATTTCCCCGCAGGCCGACGCACCCCCTTCCCCCGCGGGGAGCCCCTCCTCGGGCCGGGCGGGCAGGGAGGCCTGCGGAGGGAGGGAGCGCGCGGGTTTTTCTGAGGTGACTGCAGGCACCGCTTGTACTCACTGTGAATTCCGTGGGTGACGTCATGGCGGGTCAGGTGCAAGCCTGCTTCTAGAAAGAGACCAAAAAAAAAAAAATGGACTTGTAAATTATATGCCATCAACCAAACACCGAATACACAGAGACTGAACATCAAACCTGTTCCTGCAACTCCAAGCTGGAGTGAAACTTCTGCCAAGCATGGTGGTACATCCCTATAATCCCTGCCCTTGGGAGTCCGAGGCAGGAGGATCCTGGCTTCGAGACCAGCCTGGACTGCACCCACCAACGCCAAATGGATATTGCAGATTTCAGATCATCGTGGTTATTAATATTGAAATGAGAGGGGCTTCTCATTTTTAATTTATCGTAACTTCTTTGCTTCTGGCAGTCACAGGACTCTAGTGTCTGTTCTTTTTTACTTGGACAATCAGCATTCTCCCACCCACACATAGGGAACTATACGGGGTCTTTTAGCTTTTTTCCAGCCTGTATATCATTTTTTTTTCTGCTCCTGGGGTTTGAACTCCAGGACTGGGCACTGTCTCTGAGCTTATTTTACTCAAGGCGAGCGCTCTACACCTGAGCCACAGCGCCACTTCTAGCTTTCTTTTGGGTGGTTCACTGGAGATAAGAGTCTCACGGACTTTTCTTCTCAGGCTGGCTTTGAACCACAAACCTCAGATCTCAGCCTCCCGAGCAGCTAGGATGACAGGCGTGAGTCACCAGGGTCTGGCTACATATAATTTCTGTATCATTAGTTTACTTTTGTTTGGGGGGGGGGGCAACACCAGGGCTTAAACCTTGCACTGGCATGCAAACTTTTCTGCCCAGGCTGGCCTCAAACTGCAATCCTCCATCCTCTCAGCCTCTTGAGTAAGGAGGATTACAGGCATGATCTACCGCCAGTGCCTGGGAGTTCACTCAGTCAAGCCCTGAATTGCTGAATGGTTTGTCCATCCTCCCGTCCGTCCGTCCTCCCTCCCCTCCTTTCCTTCCTCTTATTCTGTCAACTAACAGATTCACTAAGGTTAACAGGTCGGTGGTTACTTGGAGACTTGTTGCCCTGATGATGACTTCTCTGTGTACAGGCACCCCAGGTTCCATCAAATAACCCCAGAAGCTGAGCGCTGGTGGCTAAGAGCTGAGGATCAAAGCCAGCCGAGGCAGGAATGACTCTTAAGTAGCAGAAGGGCTGGAAACAGCGCTGAGGCTCAAGTGGCAGAATGCCAGACTTGAGTAGAAAAGCTTAAGGACAGTGCCCAGGCTCTGAGTTCAAACCAACACACACACACACACACACAAACTGGAAACAACCTAAATATTCAGCCACTGGTCTACATTATGACTCATGCATCCCATAAACCACAGGTAGCCAATAAAAAGAGGAAGAGAGACCTCTGGCTGACAGGAAAGAGGTCACCAAAATCACTAGGTTAGAACACAAGGTGGAGAAGAGTATGCTGTGTGACCTTTTCAAGAAGTTCATTGAAGTCTTTACCTGACAATTGTAACCTCTCTGTACATCACCTTTATAGGAACCAGTCCTGGGGCTTGAACTGAACTCAGGGCCTGGGCACTGTCCCTGAGCTGCTTTTGCTCAAGGCTGGCGCTCTCCCACTTGAACCACAGCACCACTTCTGTCTTTTTCTGAGCATGTGTACCGAGGATTCGAACCCAGGGCTTCATCATGCATGCAAGGCAAGCATGTGATATCCGCAGGCCTCACGCCCTCCGCCAGCCGCTGGGAAGGACGCCCGCCCTGCAGTGAGAAGCTGCTGAATTCAGAGGCTCCGCTGAGAGCCTGCCTCCTCCTTCCAGGACAGCGGCCAGAGAGCAAAAACAAACCATCTTTCTCGGGCTGCTGCTGGTGACGCTAGCTGGCTCATTTGGAGGCTGAAATCTGAGCATCGTGCTTCAAGACCAGCTTGGGCAGGAAAGTCCATGAAACACTTTCTCTTGCTGAAGCACCAGAAAGCCCGAAGCAGAGCTGTGACTCGGTGGGGTGACAGCCGGGAGAGGAAGAAAGCTCAGGGACAGCACCCGGGTCCTGAGTTCAAGACCCGATGCTGGCACAGACGGTCTTTCCCCTTACATCTGCCGCGTAAAGACACCACAGATCGCCTTGGTAGTTTAAATCTACATTTCATCTACATTATATTTTTAATTTTTTTATTTTTTGGGCCGGGTCTGGAGCTTGAACTCTGGGCCTGGGCGCTGTCCCTGAGCTGCTTTTGCTCAAGGCGAGTGCTCTACCACTTGAGCCACAGCGCCACTTCTGCCTTTAACTGTGTCTGTGGTGCTGAGGACTGGAACCCAGGGCTTCATGCATGCTTGGCGAGCACTCTACCACTGAGCCACCTTCCCAGCCCTATTTAAAAATTTTTTTTTAAAGAATACTTTTCATCTGTTTTATTCTCCCTGTAACAAAAATCTCAGAGCCTGCCTTCTTTTCTTCCTGTCCCCGAGAAGGGGGAGGGGGAGGGAACACCCACATAAGGCAGAAGACACTGAGAGTGAGGAACCTCTCAACTGTCTCCCAACGGTCCCCTGGGAGCCAGCGGGGTTTGACTCAGCCCCAACCCACATCAGTGGTGGCAATGGTGGTGGCCGCCGGGCCGCAGGAGGAAGCAAGGGGAGCTGGCCACGGCTCCAGCGCTAGCAAGCGTCCAGGAGAGCCTCACTCAACAGGCCACATTTTGCTGACCCTTGAAGGCTAAAGAGCGTGGGGATGTGCAAAGGGCCTGGGGCTGTTGCTCCAGGGTAAGAAAATCTTACCTGCAAAGGTATGAGACCCAGAAGTGTGGGGCGGGGGGTGCTGGGAAGAAAGCGACTGATTTGTTTGGAGGGAACATAGCTGTTTAGGAAAGCTAGCGGGAGCTGGGCATCAGTGGCTCCCGCCTGTCCTCTTAGCTACTAAGGAGACTGAGATCTGAGGATTCTGGTTCAAAGCCAGCTGGGGCAGGAAAGTCCCTGAGACTCTTATCTCCAGTAAACCGCCAGAAAATCGAAGTGGCGCTGTGGCTCAAGTGGTAGAGCGCTCGCCTTGAGCTGAAGAGCTGAGGGACAGCGCCCAAGCTGTGAGATCAAGCCCCATGACCGCCCCCCCCCCCCCCGCAAAAAAAGAAAAACCTCCCAAAAAACCCCACAAGGATTTGCTGTGTACAGGTCCAAAGCTTTTGGCAGCTCTGTGACCCTGGCTAGCTTGGGGGCGGGAGGGGGGGTCTTGCCCTGACCCTTGTCTTACTGGTTATAGGAAGGCTGGGTTCACCCCTTGCAGTTGGTGTCACTCTGTTTGTCTGGGACACCATCTTATTTGGGGGTGAGGGGGAGCTGGCGGAGGGGCTGTCCAGTGTCCAGCACTCCCCCCCCAGGCCTCGCTTTCCTGGACATCTCCAGGCGTCCGAGGGGGGGGCTCAGGAGGAGGGCATGGGCAAAGGCTTCCTACTGGGCAGAAGGCGATTGGAAGAAATTCTGGAATTGCACGCGCTCAACAGCCAGCTCGTGTGGGGTTGGCTTGACAAAGGCAGCAGGGGACAGGCAGGCTCCCAGGAGGGAGGCTGGGGGGTGCGCGTGTGCACACGCACACACACGCAATCTCCATCATAAACACCTGTGTTGTCGCATGGCCGCTGTGCTCTGTGACACGCGGGCGGCAGGTACACACAGCCCCCGCGTCCCCGCAGAGGAGAGGGGTCCGGCTGGCGTGTGACTGCCAGGCCTGGTTCCTAATCACCCCGTCCCAGGGCCCTGCCCCCCAGCCCCCCTCACCCCTCAGCTCCAACCTGCTCATTTTCCTCCTCTCGGCTCCTAAGGATCCTGCCCACGAGGGCCGCCTCTCCATGTTGGCACCCATGCCCCCTCTGCTCATCTCTTTCCAGAACCTTCTGCCCCTTCCCTTGAATACAGAAATCACGGGCCCGCCTGGAGCCTAGCCAGGAGGAGACTCATTACCCACCTCACCAGATGCCTTGGCTAGGCGACACCCCGTCACCTTGGCTGCCTTGGAACTTTCTAGAAGAAGTACGCAGCCCCTGGGGGCGGGAGTGGGAGGCCCGGGGTGCAGGGGACGCGGGACTCACCAGGAGGACGCGCAGGGGCTCCTGGGCGGCTTCTGTGGGTGTGGAGCACACAGCGAGCTGGCGAAAACCCCAGAAAGGAAGCCAAGCCCCCCGGCCTGGCTGTCACAGGAGGGAGGGGGGCAGGGGGAAGTGGGGGAGTCGCCTGCTGGAGCGCTTGGCCATCAGCAGAGCGAACCCTCGGGCGGGCCCTGGGGGCTGGGGAGAGGGCACCTCGCAGCCTGAGGCTGGGGGGCAGCCTGTCTTTCTTGGAAGAGGGGAAATCGGGGTCCCAGAGACAGGGGTGCGCATCTACAAGATGTCCTCGGTTACTGCCTGAACAGGCCCGTGGGAGAGGACACCCCCACCCGCCACCGCCAACCTAACACCCGTGGGCTGCGGGCGCCACACGCGCTTCATGCCAGCTACTCAGGAGGCTGAGATGGGAGGATCGCGGCTCAAAGCCAGCCAGAAAGTGCGCCGAGACCCTCAGCTCCGATTACTCGTACTGAGGATGCTGTGGGGAGTCGGTGCAAAGGGCCAGGGGTACCTTAAACTTGGGCGTCAAGGCAGGAGGGCTTTATGCATCACACATGAACACTGACAGTGCTATTCTTTTTTGTCCTGTGCGGGTCCTGGGGTGGAACTCAGAGCCGGGGCTCTGTCCCTCAGATTGTCAGGTTTTTTTGGGTTTTTTGTGTGTTCTACCAACTGAGCCACAGGTTTGCTCTGGTGTTTAATTAGAGCTCAGAGTCTCCCAGACCTTCTTACCCGGGCTGGCCGGTCTCAGATCCTCAGATCGCAGCCGCCTGAGTAGCTAGGGCGACGGGTAGGAGCCGCCGGTGCCCAGCCACAGTGGCATTCTTAGTCACAAGGAGAGGTTGGTGGCATCTTGCAAAAAGCTAGCCACGTCAATACTCTGCCTGCCAAAGCCCGGAGATGAAGTCTTCTCACCCTTGCTTATCCTAGGCCTTGCCAAAAGACAAAAACAAAAACAAAACCTTTTGTATGTCAGTCGTGGGGCTTGAACTCAGGGCCTAGGCGCTGTCCCTGAGTTTTTGTTTTTGCTCAAGGCGAGCACTCTACCACTTGAGCCACAGCACCACTTCTGGCTTTTTGCTGGGTCACTGGAAGTCTCTTAGATTCATCTGTGCAGGCTGGCTTTGAACTGAGATTCTCAGGTATCAGTCTCTTGAGTGGCTAAAATTACAGGCCTGAGTCACCGGCCCCTGGCTGGTGAGAAGCCTTATTTATTATTTGTTGGTCGTGGGGCTTGAAATCTGGGCCTGGGTGCTGCCCCTCAGCTCTTCAGCTCAAGGCAAGTGTTCTACCACTTGAGCCATGAGCCACAGCGCCACTTCCAGCTTTTTCTGTGTATGCAGTGCTGAGGAATCGAACCCAGGGCCTCATGCATGCGAGGCAAGCACTCTGCCACTGAGCCACCTTCCCAGCCCCAAGAAACCTTTTTAAATATTCCTTCTGGGTGTGTAGAAAGGAGTCAGAGCTAAGTTGAAGGGAACAGAAGCCAGCACACAACTGTGCTGGATGGATTTCTAAATGAGAGAGGACCAACCAGTAGTCCACAGCAAAAAGGCAGAGAGCCAGACACCAATAGCCCACGCCTGTCATCCCAGCTACTCAGGAGGCTGAGATCTGAGGATCACAGTTCAAAGCCAGCCCAGGCAGGAAAGTCCATGAGACTCTTATCTCCAATGAACCACCAGAAAACCAGAAGTGGTGCGGTGGCTCAAGTGGTAGAGCACTCGCCTTGAGCTGAAGAGCTGAGGGACAGAGCCCAGGCCCAGAGTTCAAGCCCCACAACAGACAAAAAAAAGTCATTGGCAAGGACTCTTGGGCCAGGGTCAGGTGAACTATGACCATGGTTGTACATACTCTAGCAACACATTAGGAGTCTACTAGACAACTCCTGGATAAACTAGTGAGGAAGAAAAAGAAGAACCCTCTAGAAGTCTACACAAGTCTGGAGCGCTGAGAGTAATCAGTGGAGCAGAACTGTTTCGCAGCTACTCTATCTGTGTATGCTCGCAGGTGTACACGTAGCTCTGCGTGTGACTGAGGAACTCGTCTTTGACAATTCGTATTTAGGCCAGGCCTTGTGGCTCACACCTGTAGTCCTGGCCATGTAGAAACCGGAAGACAGGAGGATCACAGTCGCAGGCTAGGACTGGGGAATAAAATTTGAGCTGGCGATGAGGCTCAGGGGGTAGAGCACCGGCCTGGCAAGCGAGGACTGCCAAAGCACTCCAACTGGTTTACACTGACAACCCGACAGGCAGGCCGGCTAGCCGCTGTGCTGGTGGATGGACCGCTTGCTCAGCCCAGCCTTGAGGTACATTATTACTATTTGACTTCCCCCGCCCCCCCCCCCCCCAAAAAAAGTTGAAAGTTCAGTGGTTTTAGGTTGTTTTTCAAAAGTCAGAAAGGTCCACATCATCAAAACCACCCATGGCAAAATGTCCTCAGTTTCTAAATGGCCACATCAAAGTAACCACAGCAAACAGTTGCGACTCTAATGAAGGCTGAAGTGGAGGTTCTTGGTGGGGGTGGGGTGGGGGGTCACCTCCTCCATCACACACCTGCTCAAACCCACAGTGCTCGCTCTCCCTCCCCCCTTCCCTCCCCCTCCTCTCTTTCCCTGTCCGGAATAGGCCTGAACTCCGGGCCTGGGTGTTGTCCCTTTACTTTTTTTTGTTCATTTTATCTCCACCACAGCAAAAAGCTGGAAGTGGAGGCGCGGCTCAAGTGGTAGAGTGGCAGCCTTGAGCAAAGAGAAGCTCAGGGGGAATTTTAAGGCCTTTGAGTTCAAGCCCCAGTTTCAGCATGCACACACACACGTTATCCATGCACACACACAGGTGCATGCCTGTGCACACACACATTTAGATCCTTTTGTCACTCATAGTTCTCTGTCACAACTTAAGTTTCACCCTGCCCCTGCCCGGCCCTTGGCCTGAATTAAGGGATCTTCCTCAAAAACATCAAGACCCACGTCAGCCTCCAAACCAACTTCCAAAGCTCTCCAGGCAGACGTGGCTCCTCATTCCCCATGAACAAACTTGGCTACAAAAGCCTCTCGGTAGGCGGGCACCCGTGGCTCACGCCTGTAATCCCAGCTCCTCTCGAGGCTGAGGTGTGAGGACTGCAGGAACAGCACCTGGGAAACAGAGGCCTAGGGCGGTAGGGTGCCTGGGGTGCCTGGGGCCGAGTAGGCCAGGGCCTGGGATGGGCGCCGTAACCTGTGTGTGGGTGCACAGCTGCTCTGTGGCCGGGTTGGTGGGTTGAGAATCTCACCTGAGCTCACTGCATAGCAGCTCCCAAGTGGCAGTGTCGGCCCACCAGTCACTTTCACGAAGGATCAAAACAGAACCGGGTCCCAGGCTGCCTTCGAAAGGGGCAGGAGCCTCTCCCTCGCCAACCTCTGGGTTTCTGTGTAGCTTTCGTGTAGAGCCGGGACTGCATCCCAAGATCCCTGGCCATTTTTTTTTTTTTTTTTTTAATGATATATTCCTGGGCACCAGTGGCTCATGCCTGGACTCCTACTCAGGAGGCTGAGATCTGAGGATCTCAGTTCGAAGCCATCCCGGGCAGGAAAGGCTGTGAGACTCTAATCAATAAATCACTCCAGGGGCTGGGAAGGTGGCTCAGTGGTAGAGCGCTTGCCTTGCATGCATGAGGCCCTGGGTTTGATTCCTCAGCACCACATAAGCAAAAAGCAAAAAGCCAGAAGTGGCGCTGTGGCTCAAGTGGTAGAGCGCTTGCCTTGAGCGGAAGAGCTGAGGGACAGCGCCCAGGCCCAGAGTTCAGGCCCCATGACTGGACCCAAAAATAAATAAATAAATCACTCCAAAGGCATGGTTCAAGTGGTAGAGCACCAACCTTGAGCAACAAACTTCAGAGACAGAGCGTAGACTTGAAGTTCAAGCCCCAGCACCTGCCTAACTACCCAACTAACTAAATACTCTATGTTCAAATGATTAACTAGATGAATGCTACGTTCAGATGATTTAAAGAGGCCGTGTCCCCCGTGTCCATCTTTGAGGTCCTGCTCCCACAGTTGCTCCAGGCTGCGCTCCGCGCGCACCAGCTCCATCTCTAGAGCCCAGATTGGATCTCTGTTGCCTTCTTCGCCGCCCCCCGCCCCCCGCATCCTGAAAGTCCTCCCCACCCCCGTTGCAACCTTCTGAAGCCCCCAGCCTTCAGCTGCGCCCCGGAAAGATGCCTGCAGAGATAAAGGCAGCTGCGGTTGAGGACCCGCCGCTCCCTCCTGTCACCCGGGGCAGCATCTGGGCTCTGCCTGGCCCCGGGTGTGGGGTTCCTCAGAGGGGCAGCCGGCACGAAATAAGCCGAATCCCACACTGTGCCAGGGAAGAGCCTGCCGACAAGGCGAGGGGCCGGCCCTGGCACTGTGAACTCAGGAGCCGCGCGCGCCTGCGCTCTGCCACTGAAGTTGTCTTCTGTGCGCACACACGGCGGGTGCACACCCCACTTCTGTCTTTCATCTCTGCCGCGGCTGTGTTTGTGGGGGGCTTCGCTCCCCTCCAGCTGCTAAAGGTGTGTGGGTGTTCAAAGTCACGATATGGAAAGAAAACGATGCACAGGTGCGTGCGTGCACACACACACACACACACACACGCGCGCGCGCGCACACACACACACACACACACACACACACACACACACACAGCACCGCTTTTGTTTTCCCTTGCATTTCGATGCAAGCAGAGGCTTTCCGTGACCTTCTGATGTATAATGAAAAAACACAATTCTAGGGCTGGATGTTACTGCCTGCTTCTCGCAAATCATTCTTTGAAAAAAAGCCCCAAACTGCTCTATTCCTAAATGCCTAAAATATGAAGCACAAAGTACGAAGAGGCAGATCCCTGGAGGCAGCCTCCAACGAGACAGCGATAAAGGAATACTCTAGATAAAGCAATACTCTAGACACAGCCTGGTCAAGACAGTGAGCGAGGGCCCCTGGGATGCACCCCGAAAGCCCTG
This sequence comes from Dipodomys spectabilis, assembly GCF_019054845.1. Classification (NCBI taxonomy): domain Eukaryota; kingdom Metazoa; phylum Chordata; class Mammalia; order Rodentia; family Heteromyidae; genus Dipodomys; species Dipodomys spectabilis. Next base: position 262,702 of record NW_024871272.1, on the reverse strand, counting down.
GCTACCCAGGAGGCTGAGATCTGAGGATCGCGGTTCAAAACCAGCCCCAGGGCAGGAACAGACTGAGACTCATCTCCAGTGAACCACCAGAAAACCGGAAGTGGCGCTGTGGCTCAAGTGGTAGAGCGCTCGCCTTGAGCTGAAGAGCTGAGGGACAGCACCCAGGCCCAGAGTTCAAGCCCCACGACCGACCAAAAAAGAAAAAAGAGCTGGCTCAGCTGGAAGCTCATGCTTATAATCCAAACTACTCAGGAGGCTGAGATCTATGGATCATGGTTTGAAGCCAGCCGAGGCAGACAAATCCAAGACACTACCCTCCAATTAACTAGCAACAAAACAAAACAAAAATAAAAAACAAACCCAGAAGTGGAGGTGTGGCTCCCTTTTCCACTCTAGCCTTGAGTGGAAAAGCCAAATTAAAGTGCAAGGCCCTGAGTTCAAACCCCAGTAACTGGCATAACAGAAAATAAACTGATCCTACCTGCCAGCAAACATGAGAAGGTGTTTCTGAATGAACAGAGCGGCTGGCAGATGACATAGATCAGGTCGTGGCATTTCTGATAGAAACACCAGATCTGTCAGCGTGTTGAAGAACACAGAACACAAGACCTGCTTGTGATTGTAGACAAAAAGACTTTTGAAAGACTGCAGACTCAAATGGCCACAGACATGACCTCTGGGAAGACATCAGGGGCGGGGAGGGGTGGGAAGGCACCAAGGGGGAGTTTAGGAGTTTAACTTCGTCTCGCACCATCAACTTTGGACTATGTGAGTGTACACAACACTAAACTGCACAGATGTGTGTGTGTTCTATACTTGTATCCACATGCTGTAACAGGAACCATTTTAGGATTCTAACCAGCGTTTCTATCTGCAGAATCTAACATCACAAGCAACACCGCAAGAAGCGGCTGTGTCTCTTGAATGTCTAGTAGAGTTGGGACAAATAAATGCACGCTTGCTTCTCTTTACAAATGTGTGATGAAATCGTCATTTGTCAAACTCCTTTCTCATCTGATGGCAAAGGTAGGCTGTGTGTGTTCACACACTCGCAGACATGCTCGTCGTAACTCATCCTGGGGACAGCGATTTCCACCTTGGCCACACGCTGGGACTTCAGGATGTCTAAACCACATCCAAAGCAGCCCTGTCCGCTGAGCTGACATCTTGGGTTCCAGACTTCCGTGCCATCTGTCTGCCACCCCATCATCTCGGAACTGCCACCCCGAGGTGTGGGGGGGTCCTCAGAACAACTTTCTAATGTACACACCTCAGCTAGTCATGTAAACTTTCTAGAACTCTTTGGTCAACATCACATTAAGATCTGCTGCCTGAGCTGGGCGCCGGTGGTTCATGCCTGTCATCCTAGCTACTCAGGAGGCTGAGATCTGAAGATCGCAGTTCAAAGCCAGCCCAGGCAAGAAAGTCCAGAAGACTCTCCTCTCTCCAATGAACCACCAGAAAACCGGAAATGGCGCTGTGGCTCAAGTGGTAGAGAGCTCACCTTGAGCTGAAGAGCTGAGGGACAGTGCCCAGGCCCAGAGTTAAAGCCCCAGGACACACACACACACACACACACACACACACACACACACACACAGATCTGTTGCCAGAGGGCCCCTCTGTCTCTTCTTGTGACCACCTCTCTACTCAGGCCATCATGTGGTGATCTGCTGGATGACTTGGGGGAAGGATGTCAGTACTGGGGCTTGAACTCGGGACCTTCCTCTCTTACTTGGCTTTTTCCCTCAAGGTTGGTGCTCTACCTCTGGAGCCACAGCTCCAACTCCAGCCTCTTGCTGGTCAGCCAGGGATAAGAGTCTCTCAGATGTGTTGCTGGGCTGATTTCCATCCTGGATCTGCGCATCTCCCTTGCCCCGGACAGCGAGGATTCGAGATGTGAGCCACCGGCACTTGGCTTGACAGCTGGGTTGTTTCTTCTCACCATTAAGTAGGCAGAAGTTCGGGTGAGTCCTGGGTTTCAGGAAACCTCAAAAGTGCCTTCAAGATGTCAGCAGGCTTAAGTGAAGCCGCATGTGGGAATATTCTGAGTCGACGTGTGTAGTTACACACTCGTGTTCCTCTTGGTTGACCTCACCCACTGTGTGTGTGTGTGCGTGCGTGCGCGCGTGCATGTACATGTGTCCCGTCAATCATTTCTGCAGAGTGCTGACAATCAGGAAAGTGGAGCTGTGGCATAAGTAGTAGAGCGCTAGCCTTGAGCAGAAGAAAAGCTCAGGGACAGCATGCAGGCCCTGAGTTCAAGACCCAGCACCCACATAAATGCAACCCCAAAGAAGTGCGGCTCATGGGACAGTGGGAGGCAGAGGCCTCTGGGGCGGGGGTGGGGGGGGTGGGGGGGTGGAGGGGGTGGGGGGGGAGGGGAGGGGGGGGCGGTGCTGTTTGGCATTGGCGCAGATCTCCGATGAGCACCGCGGGCTGCACCAGTGTCTGAGAGACAGAGAGACGCGCACGTGCTCTGGCCCAGGCGCGGCTTGTGTGTGTCCCGTGTGGGTCAGAGCTGAAGCATGTTGGGGGGAGGGGGAGGAGGCCACTGCCGGGGTGGGGCTGGTGCCATGTAGTCATTCTGAAAAGGGCAAGAGGGCTTCACCTCTTCACCTCTCTGCGTTGGAGGTGAGGGAGATGATGAGCTTCTTATCGTCGTGTCAGAACGCTCACCACATCTACCAAATGCGGTGAGGGGACGGCCGGGTCCCCAGAGCCGGCCCGGCGGGACACCTGGCTTCCCTTCTGGTGCTTCTTAATAAACAGCGGGGCTGGGACCACATCAAACACGGCCGTGTTTCTCAGCTACTACTCGACGGCGGAGCCCTTGGGGGGCTTACATAAAATCGGGGCTCCGTGCTGGCGTGGTCTGAGCCTACGAGGCCACCGACGGTGGCTCACGCCTATAATCTGAGCTACTCAGGAGGCTGAGATCTGAGGACCGAGGCTGGAAGCCAGCCAGGGCAGAAATGTCTGTGCGGGACAGTAAGAGAGCTTCAGCACCCCCCAAATCGGTTGATTTCTGTTCTCTGACACTGACAATGTGATGGTAACATGCAGCCGATGTGGAGGAGAAAACTTTGGTAGTGGCTTGCTACTTTCAGCGAACCACGTGGCTTTTTTCTTTTGAGACACTGGGTTTTTGCATAAAATCAGTTTGTCCTAAGCGCTGTACCTCCTCCACAGCTTTCAGCTTCTATGAGTAGATTTCTTTTTTTTAGGTGAAGGGTGAGTAAACTCTTGCAGTGGGTTAAACTGAAGCCTGAGAAAGTTGTAGAAATCAATATAGGTTTTAGCCCCCGCCGTGTTGAGCGCTGGTGGCTCCCGCCTGTCATCCTAGCTACTCAGGAGGCTGAGATCTGAGGATCGAGGCAGGAGGCTGAGATCTGAGGATCAAGGTTCCACGCCAGCCCGGGCAGAAAAGTCCACCAGCCTTTCATTTCCAGCTAACCAGCAAAAACATAAATAAATAAAAAAAGCTGCAAGTGGAGGTGGAAGCTCAAGGGATAGAGTTCTAGCTTCGAGTGGGAAAAACAATCAAACCAATGCGAGTTCAAAACCCTGAGTTCAAGCCCCAGAACCAGCACAGAGAGACAAAGAGAGAGAAAAAGCAGGAGTGTGGGGAGAAGGGGTTAGTATGGAGGGGGTGAAGTTGATGGGCTATGTTGTATGCATACTGCATGCTGATGTGGAAATACCAGAATGGAAATACCCCTTCTGCAACCAGCATATGCTATATATGTGTACATACACACACGTGTGTGTGTTTAGATGTGGATATGTATGTGTGTGAATAACTAGCCTTGATCTCTTCCCTACATACACTGAAGTCAAAGGACTGTACCTCCGGCAGGCTCTTTAGGAACAGGCCGGGGTAGATGGCAGGCTTGCTGGGCTCACAAAGTACAAATGTGCACCAAACAAAACAGCTCCACTGGGTTTCCCAACCTCTTCTTGCATCTTAACCATGGCTCTCGATCTTACTCACCACGCGACCTGATCTTTGAACTTTAAAAATAAATCCTTTCTTGAACTTTTGCCCTCTGAAGTTTTGATGTCTGATGGGTTTTTTTTTTCCCCCCTTCTTTTCATTTTGCTTCTGTGCATTCTTTCGAAATAACTGTAAGAGCCACAAGGAGTCTGTATGGGTTATTAGCCAGGCTTGGGAAATCAACCACTTCCCAGGCGCTGTCTGATTTCCTGGAAGCCGCCTCAGCACCTTGCTAACAAAGCCAGAGTATCGGGACCTATACAGAATGGAGACACCCCCCACATTTTGTCTCTGAAAACAACCGATCCCTCCAAAAAAAAAAAAAAAATCACAAAGCAGGCCAGTGGCGTGAGCCACTGCGATCCTAGCTACTGAGGAGGCTGAGATCTGAGGATCGCAGTTCAAAGCCAGCCTGGGCAGCAAAGTCTCTTGAGACACTGATCTCCAACTAACTATCAAAAAAGGCAGCAGTGGAGCTGTGGCTCACAAACATTTCTGCTCCAGGCTGGCTTCACACCACGATCCTCAGATCTCAGCCTCCTAGCAGCGAAGGTGACAGGTGTGAGCCTCTGATGCCCGACATAGCCTTATTTATTATTATTTTTTGGCCAGTCCTGGGACTTGAATTCAGGGCCTGGGCACCGTCCCTGGGCTTCTTTGCTCAAGGCTAACACCCTACCACTAAGCCACATTCCCAGCCTTATCCCTACTTCCTAAGAAAACGTGGAGGCCAGAGGATTCACAGTTATTGGATTAATCACAAGATGGGTAAATCAGCCACCTCAGAAAAACCACAATTTACCACTGTAAGTAAACAATCACCGATTTCTGTGGTAAACACATACAAACACACACACACACACACACACACACAATGAGCAACCTCAAGGTTCAAGTTAACAATTCTTAGAATTATTACTTTTAATAACGGTACCACAGGAAAACACTGCTGGCGTGTGCATGGGTGTGCACGCACACGCGTGTGCACGCACACGCATGCACAGGCATGCAGACCAATGCTGGGATTTGAATTCAGAGTCTGGGCGTTGTCCCTTAGCTTCTTCACACAAAGGTGGCACTATAACGTGAACTCTGCTTCACTTCCAGCCTTTTGCTGGTTCATTGGAGATAAGAGTCTCATGAGCTTTTCTGCCTGGGCTGGCTTCAAACCACTCAGCCTCCTGAGTGGTTAGGATTACAGGTGTGAGCCACTGGCACCAGGCTAACATTGCTTTACTATAAAGACAGATTCAAGTGAGACACGATGGATCTGAGAAGAGGGAGAAGGAGAAGGAGAACTGGATCACAGCTCACCCTGGGCAAAAATCCTTCCTAAGAACCAGGCCAAGAAGAGGAGGCGGTTCACAGTCTTTCTAAAGGTTGAAAGGGACAGCTTGGATTCTGCGTGCAGCCCTGTGATACTTACACCACTGATAATTTTGCCCTCCGTATCTGGGGAAAGCATGAATGATGAACCAAGGCTGATAATTACTAGTCTCAAAGGGAGCCATATGAAAATTTGTATGTACCTTTTCTCCAAAAATTCCCACAGTACAGCCAACAACAACAACAAAAAAGGAGTCTGATACTCATCAATATTCCTGCATCACGCTATTCATGGTTCTTGGGGGGAAGGAGAAATGCCATGAATCTGGATGGGATGAACTTCATTCAAATCAGACAAAGCAAATACAGGTCAGGACAGGGGTTAGGGAACTAAGTCAAGTTCCTGTCTGCTCCATCCACTTCTTCTCCAGAATAGAGAAGACATAAAGGAAAAAAAAAAAAAACTGTTGGCTCACACTTATCATCTTAGCTACTCAAGAGGGTGGGATCTGAGGATCAAGATTTCAAAGCCAGCCTGGGCAGGAGAGCCTGAGAGACTCATTTCCAATGAACCAGCAAAAACATGAAGCAGAGGTGTGGTTCAAATGATGCCATGCCAGCCGTGAGTGAAAAAAGCTAGGGGAGAGTGAAAGACCGTGAGTTCAAGCTCACTCCTGAAGAACGGGGAGAGGAGGGAGGAGGGAGGGAAAGAGTAGAGAAAGGAGAGAAAAAAGAGGAGAGGAGGAGGGGGAAAGAGGAGGAGGGAGAGGAGGGAAAAAGGGAGATAAGGAGAGGAGAGGTGTGGGGAGGGGAGGGGAGGGGAGGGGAAGGAAGAGGTCAAGTCCTGGGTCTTAGGAAGAAGCAACCTCCGCTGCAATGATCCCATAAAACACTGGCAGAGATAACCAAGGATGTAGTGTCATCGTTCCTGTTCAATTAAATTAGAAATGTCTTGGCTACTCAATAAACCCAAATGTCAGACTTATGTAGGCATGGATTACTACTCTATTACCTCTTCACATATTTTACTGTAAGGCGCTCTACAAACCTCTGCATTTGTCTGTGTGTGCACTTATCCAAATGGAATTTTATTTATTTTTGATTTTCTTTTTATTTTTGTCGGTCGTGGGGCTTGAACTCTGGGCTTGGGTGCTGTCCCTCAGCTCTTCAGCTCAAGGCGAGCACTCTACCACTTGAGCCACAGCGCCACTTCCAGTTTTCTGATGGTTTACTGGAGATAAGAGTCTCACGGACTTTCCTGGGCTGGCTTTGAACCATGATCCTCAGATCTCAGCCTTCTGAGTAGCTAGGATGACAAGCATTGAGCCACTGGCGTCTGCATGGGATCTTTTTTTGGCCAGTGCTCTCACTTTTTCTTCCCCCACTGTTTATGGGTGGATGGATTTATAGGCAGGTGCAGGTGGCTCCTTCCTCATTCTCTTAGGCAGCTGCAGAAACACCACCCTGGTAGCGCACCATAATTTATGTTCCCCGAGAGAGAGGCCCAGTTAAGTTGACCACATCCAGAAATCTGCAGCAAACATCTGCACACGCATCTCGGCACTCTTGTTTTTCTTAAATTCTTAGAAGTGCAGGTAAATTGAGGGGTCAAAGGGTGTGGGCATTTTCAGTTTTGCTAGCAAGTTCCAGATTGCCCCAATAGAAAAAAGGCAGACTAGTTCTTCCTCCTACCAGAGTTATTTTTAGGTTATTTTCCTGTGTCCTAGCCAGGAGCAGGTGTTAACAATCTTTAAATACCACATGTATGAAGGAATTTGCTTTAAGCCAAAGTTCAAGGATACAAAGAGAGCTAAATCTTCTAGAAAAGTAGGAGGAGGTCGGGCACTAGCTACTTAGGAGACTAAGATCTGACGATCACAGTCTGCAGCCAGCTCAGACAATCTGACAAGTCTCCTCTCCAATTAACCAGCAAAAAGCTACAAGTAAAGGGGGTAGCTCAATAGGCACAGCACCACCTTTGAGGGGAAAAAAAAAGGCAAGTGAGAAGGGACGTTCAAGGCAGAGGATCAGCACAAGAAAGAAAAAAGTAAAGCAATAGGGGCAGTCATGTCGGGTGAAGGGAGAGGAGATGAAGGGTAGAAGAGCAGAAAACTTGAAGACAGTCACTCGGGTGAAATAGCCATTCTAAAGGATAAAAAGACAGTAGCTAAGCAGCTATAAAGCCCAGAGGACATTACACACACACACACACACACACACACACACACACACACACACACACACACACACACACACACACACACACACACACACACACACACACACACACACACACACACACACACACACACACACACACACACACACAGTTTCCACGAAGCCAACACAGCCCAGTGAATTTTCCAGTTTGGGAGCAAGAATAAAAACATGGCTGATGAAAAGAATATTTAGTTAAAGTCGGCGCTGGTGGCTCACGCCTGTCATCCTAGCTACTCAGGAGGCTGAGATCTGAGGATCACGGTTCAAACCCAGCCCTGGCAGGAAAGTCCGTGAAGACTCTTATCTCCAATAAGCTACTAGGAAACCAGAAGTGGCGCTGTGGCTCAAGTGATAGAGCGCTCATCTTGAGCTGAAGCACTGAGGGACAGTGCCCAGGCCCAGAGTTCAAGCCCCACGACCGACAGAAAAAAAATAAAGAATATTTAGTTAAGGCGGCAAACAACTGAGCTGAGAGCGTGACTAGGGCAATCGGGGAAGAAATAGAACCTTTTGAGCATGTGGGTGTGATGGAATGAAGCTCCTGACAGGAGACCAAGGAAAAGGCTGAGGGGCCAGAAGAAAACAGAGCTCGGGGTCCCAGCTAAGTTACAAGCCGATCTGAGGCAAGGTGGCAGGTGTGTGTGTGTGTGTGTGTGTGTGTGTGTGTGTGTGTGTGTGTGTGTGTGTGTGTGTGTGTGTGTGTGTGTGTGTGTGTATTGAAAAGGCAGCTTTAGATTTCAGGACATCTAGTCATACAATGCCACACACACACAGGGATAGGGAAGTGGGGGTCATTTATATGGGGCAGTTTGGGGATCCAACCCGGATCAAGGGATTTGGGAATTAGGGTGTTGGAGAATGGCCAGAAGGGTGGAATGGTCCATGTGCAGCTTCCAGGCAAAGGTTTACTGCTCCCAACCCTCCCCCCTCTCTCCCTCCCCTCTCCCCCCCCCCCCCCCCCCCCCGTCCGCCATGGCTGCGCTGCTGGGAGGTGTGGGGTAGATGCATGTCGGTCCATATGACAAGGACTACACACGCTGGCTGGCCGGTGATGACCTCCACATTCCCAGGCGTGTCTCAGCCCTTTAGTGGCCCATCATGGAACTTCATAAAAGCTAGCTTCAGTGGATACAAGCAGAGATCCTAGTTTAACACACACACACACAGGATGGTAAAAGAAAAACAAATGCATTGGGAAATGATCAATTATACAGGTCTCTAGGCATTCACAGAAATTGAGACCAAAAGGAGGATATTCTTAGGAGAGGATCACAAAGGCTCAACAGCTATGTGCATCTGCTCACAGAACAGTTTATCAAAATGAACTCCAGGAAATGGAAACAAACAGGTTTTTTGGTTTATCTGTTTTCATTTTCGTCTTTTTTTTGTCTTTGGAAGGGTAAGGGGGGAGCACAGAAATAGAGGGACAAAGGGGAAACAAATACAACAGTGATAGTAGATACCATGTGGAAAATGAACTATCCAACTTGTGGGTGGGGACAGAAGGGAAAAACCGGGAGAGGGTGAGGGAAGAGGTGACATTATTCAAAAAGAAGTGTCCTCTTATTCTTACTTATAACAATACACACACACACACACACACACACAAAACAGCAAAACAAAGAAGCCTGCTGTGGGCAGCTCACACCTGTCATGCTAGCTACTCAGGAGGCTGAGATCTGAGGATCACAGTTCAAGGCCAGCCTAGAGCAGGAAAGTCCGTGAGACTCTCATCTCCAATAAACCACTCAGAAAACCGGAAGTGGTGCTGCAGCTCAAAGTGGCAGAATACTAACCTTGAGCAGAAAAGCACAGGGACAGCATCCGGCCCCCGAGTTCAAGCCCCACGACCGACCAAAAAAAACCCAAAACTGAAAATAGCTTCTTGTGAAATGGAGAACTACTCTATAGACACTTTTGATCCTAGCCCCTTCCCTGAAAAAAAAAATCTCAGCTACTTGCAGGGCACTGGTGGCTCACACCTGTAATCCTAGCTACCCAAGGAGGCTAAGCTCCGAGGACCTGTGTTCAAAGGCAGCCTGGATGAATCCATAAGTCTTTTCTCTCCAATTAACAAACAAAAAAGCTGGAAGGGAGCCATGGCTCAAGTAGCAAAGCACCATCTTTGAGTGAAAAAAAGGCAAACAAGAGCATGAGGCCCTGAGTTCAAGCTCTAATACTCTCTCTCTCTCTCTCTCTCTCTCACACACACACACACACACACACAACAAAAAACAAAAAACCCTATATGGGAAAGGAAAAACAGCAGACCAGCAGTAGGTACACTATGGTGACAGGAAAACCACAGTGTGGAATTATATTGAAAGACCAATCTTTTGAGTCCAGCCTCTTGCATGCAATTATACTAAAGACCTAACTTCTCAGCTTGTGCAGTTATAATTTGAGGAAGTAGCCAAGGTGGTGGTGGTGGTTGAACAACAAAAAGATACACAATAGAAAGTTTAATCAGCATATACATACACATACACACACACACACACGACTCTAAACATTTGTCACACTTTTTAAAATCGAGTGTCACACTTTCAAATTCAAAAAGGCATGAGCCTACAGAACTCTTGATGAAGTAGGGTAGCAATGAACTGTTCTTTCTCACAGTTGGAATTATTTGCTCTGGTGAGCAACCCAAGCTAGTCAACAACCTGCAGTACAAGTTCAGCCCTTTCCCACCCAACTTCATTACTTCGAGGCTGCAAAGACATCTTCCTGACTTGCTATTTGGACAGCTTGTGTAACACCATCCACCTCTGCTGGGTAGATTGGCCCACAGTGATCTCCTTATCTCCTCGGTACAGAGTAGATGAAAATAGAAGAACCAGCTGATGCAGTTTAAAAAAAGAATCTCCAAGGGCTGGGAAGGTGGCTCAGTGGTAGAGCGCTTGCCTTGCATGCATGAGGCCCTGGGTTCGATTCCTCAGCACCACATAAACAAAAAGAAAAAAGCCGGAAGTGGCGCTGTGGCTCAAGTGGTAGAGTGCTGGCCTTGAGCTGAAGAGCTGAGGGACAGTGCCCAGGCCCAGAGTTCAGGCCCCACGACTGGACCCCCCCCCCAAAAAAACCCGAAAAACAAATCCCCAAGCCACAAACATCTTCACAAATGAAACACAGGCAGTATACATTCATAACTCCCCCTCCTCCAGCAGTAATAAGCTTAGCAACATTCATAGGATGTTGTTTGTGGGAAAATACACTTTGTTTTCTCAGCAATCCTTTCATTTCATAAAAGCTTCTGTGAAATTCCCAGTGTGAGAGTGTGTGTGTGTGTGTTCAACAAACTCACTCAACAGAACCGTGCTACCGTGGAAATTTTACCTGAGCTTCGAGAGTGAGCGCTGTGGGGGTTGGGGGAGGAATGAGAGGCCCTGTCCTTAAGGATCTTGCAATGAGGCTGAGTCTACCCAGATGACACTTGGAGCCCAAGCAAGCACAGAACGTCTGGCCAAAGGTGAAGTTGGGCGGAGCCGGCTGCTGCTCTGACAACCCAAGTTTTAAGTTTACTTGGGAAAGAACTGAACACCTAGGAAGCTTTCTGCATCATCTTCTATGGTTGAGAATAAAAACGTCTGGCAAGAAACGAGAAGAGAAACAACCGTCCCAGAAACCAGAATCTGTATGAGAACAGTTGCTATGTGCTATCTGGTTTTGCTTTGGGAACTGGCTCTATCACACAGCTTCAAGGCCCCCGCTTGAGCTCTTGAATAGCTCAGGGGCAGCACCCAGGCCCGGAGTTCAAGATCCACAACCGACAATAAAGAAAGAAAAGAAGAACTTAACCCCTCACCCCCACTCCCAAAATTAATACACCACTCACTACATAGACTAAGAAAAAAAAGAGGGAAGAATGGCAAATAAACATATGAGGAAATGATCAACATCCCTGGCCATAAAGAAAATGCAAATCAAAACAACTGTGAGATTCCATCTCACCCCATTAGACTGGCCAACATCAAGAATTCTAACAAATGCAGGTGGGACTCTGGGGAAAAATGAACCCTATTACTAGTGCAACCACTCTGGACAGCAGGCTGGAGGTATCTCAGAAAACTAAACATAGCTCTTCACTACGCCCCGGCGGCCATACTACTCTTGGACATCTACCCAGAACATCACAAGCCAGGATACAGTAAAGACCCTAGCACACCCATGTTCACTGGCTGCACGATGCACTAAAGCCAAGTTATGGAAACAGCCCAGATACCTTACAATAGATGAGTGGATCAAAAAGAAAAAAAAGTGTGGTCCTTATACATAATAGAATTTTACACAATCATTACAATGAGTTAACATGTCATTTGCAAGAAAATAGATGGACCTAGAACAAATAGTGCTAACTAAGCTAAGCCAACCCTCAAAGAGACAAATGGTACGTGTTTCCTCTCATATGCAGAAACACAAACTAAAATGCACCAAGACATGACTCTAGGCAATCACACACAGTAAGATTAAAGAAGGAAGCCGGGCGCTGATGGCTCATATGCCTGTAATCCTAGCTACTCAGTAAGCTGAGATCTGAGGATCATGGTTCAAAGCCAGGCCTTGCAGGACAGGCCATGAGACTCTGATCTTCAATTAACCACCTGTAAACTGGAACTGGAGCTGTAGCTCAAAGTGATAGAGTACTAGCCTTGAGCAAACAAACTCAGGGCCAAAGACTAAAGGAGATATTCTCTGGAAGAAATTGGCAACATTGTCCAAAGAGAAATATACTTATTACCTGACTTAAGAAACTGGCAACCTCTGTACATCACCTTAATAACAATAAAAAATTTTAATTAACTCTTCTGTCCACGGTCAGCTAATGCCAAGTGTCCTCTCCTGTTTTAAATCTGACTCAACAAAAGCCTACGAAACAGGGCTCACCTGTTAGCTACCTAAATGCCTCCTGTTTCTTTTCCCAGCCTGCTAAGTGAGCCCCCTTGATGGACTAAATGCACTCAAACGGGGGGGGGGGGGGGGGCACAACTTGGAAATAATCTCTGCCTACAACAACTTTTCTAGGACCTGAGTGTCTTAAAACACAGTGGTCTGATGATTCCTGGGTGGCCGGCGTAACCAATATTTGCAGATTCTAACTATTCAAGTTAGACGTCATCCATCAGAAAGCCAGGGGAGAAGGGAGAGGGTGAGGCTGGCAAAGTTATTTGTCAAACAAGCTTCTCTGGTGATTCTAGAGTCTGTTTTTGAATTCATTACTCTTTCGGCCAACCTATGTTTTTGCAGTTATTGTTAAAGCAAAGAGGTGCTAAATTAAGAGACTTTTGCCAGCAGCCCAAGGGGAAATAATACACAGAGTAAGGGTTTTTGGGGGGCTATCTGGAGGTTGGAATGCTCACAGGTCAACCTGTCTCAGACAGGTAGAAACCCTGAGAAAAATAAAGGTGTATAGATCCCACACCTTATACCCTTGAGCGGTGAAGTCTGAAATGTGTACATGTCACTTGAGGCGGGGGGTGGGGGGGGGGGCCAGATTGGGGGGGGAAGGGATAGGACAAAACTACGGAAAGAAAGGTGCTATTGACCAAGAAGCCTGGCACTCATAACCTGACTTAGGGAACTGTAACCCCTCAGTACAGCTACTTAATGACAGCAACCACAACAATAGAAACGTATTTATATACTGTTTTGTAGAATCTCTTTGTACAACTACTTAAAGACAATTTTTTTTAAATGGTAAGCACCTGCACAACACCTTAAAAATAATAAAATCGTGATTAAAATAAATTATTTGTCTACTAAATAATAACCATAGTCTGAAATTCGCAAAGACCACCCAACCATCCTGAAGCGCGCATGCGCACTGGGGACCTACCATGCCCCCCCCCCCCGCCCGGGTTACCAGGGGCAACGGCGGCCCGCCCTCGCGGTCAACGTGCACCACAAGGCGGGACTTCCGGAGGCAACGCCAGCCAATTGGGCACGGCGGAACGAGCTCGGTTCGCAGACGCTTTCCGCGCCGCGTGGTCCTCACGGACCAATCAGAAGCCCGTAAAGCCGCGCGGGGGGCGGGGGGAGAGGGCCGGCGGCCGCGCGTCCTCGCGCCTCCGTTCCCATTAGCAACCGGAGGCTTCCAAACAGCCTCCCGCTCCCTCCGACCACTGTCGGTCCCGGCTAGCGGAGGGGACACGCGTCAACGCGGCGGGCAGGCGACTCACCTGGTGGCTCCCGCCGGGCTCGGCTCGGGGCTCCTCCCCGCCGCCGCCGCCATGGTGAGTACAGCCGAGGCCCCCGAGCAGCGCCGGCTCGCCCGTGACGGCGGGGCCCCGCGGCGGGCCGCTGGGCGGCGCAGGCTCCGGGGAAAGCCCTCGCCCCGAGTCTCCCTGCGCGCGGGCGAGGCCGGGCCGCCCGGACACCCCTCCGCCCTGCGGGTCCGGCGGCGAGGGGGTTTGGAGGAGACGGCGGGGGGGCGCATGCGCACACGCACACGTTTGGCCTGCCCCGCAGGTGGCGGGCTTTGAAGGGACGTTCGCGCATGCGCCCACGCACATCTTTGGCTCCCTCGGTCCCGCCTTCGCCTCTGACAGGTGGCCGGTGTTGAGGGGGCCTTCGCGCATGCGCACACGCACATCTTTGGCTCCCTCGGCCCTGCCTTCGCCTCTTTGACGGGTGGCCCGTCTTGAGGGGGCCTTCGCGCATGCGCACACGCACACCTTTGGCTCCGCCTCTGACAGGTGGCCGGTGTTGAGGGGGCCTTCGCGCATGCGCACACGCACACCTTTGGCTCCGCCTCTGACAGGTGGCTGGTGTTGAGGGGGCCTTCGCGCATGCGCACACGCACACCTTTGGCTCCGCCTCTGACAGGTGGCCGGTGTTGAGGGGGCCTTCGCGCATGCGCATACGCGCACTTCGGCTCCCTCGGCCCCGCCTTCACCTCGGCACAGGTGGCCGGTGTTGAAGGGGCCAGGGAGAGGAGGGGGGGGGTGTCTTGGTGGGACATTCGCGCATGCGCGCACGCACACCCGCGCCCCCCCACCTTCGCTCATTCACAGGTGGCCGGTGTTGAGAGGGGGCGTTCACGCATGCGCACACGCCCCCCACACTCAGGGTTGGTCCCCCCCCCTTCCCCCAGACTTGAGTTCAGTGCCCCAGCTTGCCTTATCTCCGCGGAGGATCACAGTTGGAAGCCAGCCTCGGCAGGAAAGTCCCTGAGACCCTTACCTGCCAGTGAACCACCAGAAAGCTGGAAATGGAAGGGTGTATCCTGGAGGAGGAAAAAGGGGGGGGGAAAGGTTAGGGAAAGAGCCCAGGGCCCGAGCTCAAGCCCCAGGACCGGCGCCAAAACAAACTAAAAAAGCAGACGTGGTATGCATTTGACGCTATGTTGGGAACGAACCATACAACTGGGGCGGGGGGCGGGAAGGGGGGACCTGGCCCCAAAAGAAAGACACTCTATCTGACTCACAGAACTGCAACCCCGCTGTACATCACCTTTATAGTAACAATTTAAAAAAATTAATCCAAGAGTTCGAGGAGCTTGGGGAGGAGAATTGCAACTTCATAAAGTTGGTCAAAAGAATCCACCTTTCCAATACGGGATCTCTTCATCTCAGGGTCCCCCATTCATGGCATTTCTTCCAACCCATTTAAAAAATTTCTGCCACTGAGATCTGACACTCAAGTGACTGCGCTTCAGCGTTGCATGGTCAAGACCATGGATCTACTTCCCTGCACCCAAAAATGAGTAAACTCTCACCAAAGGACAGACCAGCCAAACAACACCAGCAAGAAGCCTCTGGACACCCTAACCCAAACCAACTTAATTGACATCTACAGAGTATTTCTAGCTTTTGGTGTGCTTAATTTGAGATAAGAGTTTTACAGACTTCCCTGCCCAGGCTGGCTTCAAACTGGGATCCTTAGGTCTCAGCCTCCCGAGTAGCTAGGATGACAAGCACTTGGCCTTTCTGTGTATTTTTGTTAGTTTGTCAGTTTTTCATGACTAACAACTTACTTCTGTTTTCTTAGGCAGAATTGGGTTTAAATGAACACCACCAAAACGAAGTTATTAATTATATGCGCTTTGCTCGTTCGAAGAGAATCTTGAGACTCAAAACTGTAGACTCCTGCTTCCAAGACCTCAAGGAGAGCAGGTATCAGGGAATTCATTCATTCTTTTCTTTTTCTTTCTTTTTGGTGCTGGTCTTGGGGATTGAACTCAGGGCCTAGGCATTGCTCTTAAACTTCTTTTGCTCAATGCTTACACTCTACCACTTGAGAAACAGCTCTGTTTCTGGCTTTTGGTAGTTTATTGGAGATGAAGAGTCTATGAACTTTGCTGCACTGGCTAGTTTCAACCCATAATCCTCGGATCTCAGCCTCCTGAGTAGCTAGGATTACAGGCATGAGCCATTGGTTCCCAGGTTTCAGGGAACTCTTAAGGAAACCAACTAAGAATGTGGATCCTTTCTGGTGATGGGTATGGAGACGCTGGGGCGGAGGTTCTGACAATCCATTTCTAAGATTATCACAAAGGTGCAAGTTATCATACACAGCTAAGAGTAGGTTAACAATGCTATAATTGATAATGGGGGTCATTTTTGTGGAGTAGGATGGGTTTTTTAAGTTATTTTTTTTTCTTTGAGTCCCAAGAATACTAAATATTTAGTGAGAGATTGTTACCATTTATCCCTCACAGGTGTTTACCAACATGTGCATTATTCAGACAACCAGTAAAATGCCACAGAAATAATAGAAAAAAAAAGGTGAAACCGTTTGTGGTGACTTATAAGTTGTTAAATGAAATAGGACAAATTTAGATTTAAATTCTTACTGAAAAAGTTAAAGAATAGGTAAAATTTTAAAACATACAGGAATGTTTGTCAACATGCATGTTTAAAGAATGTGCCACAGTTTGGCCCATTGAATATGAAATTTGACCTTAATTTCTTTCCCATCTGCTTTATTGCCAAAGAAGACAGTTCCTAGAGAGCTTTTTACCTGTAATCTTTTTAGAGTTCAGGAATATGGGTTGGGATCTGGTAAGTTGCTTTTCCTGTGTATGTAGAAGCTGGGATCCCGCGTGTTTTTCTCAGGCTGGTGGAGGAGACATTCACCGCAGACGAAGTCTCCGAAGTCCTGAATGGGTTGCAGACCGTGGTCCACAGCGAGGTGGAGTCAGAGCTCATCAACACTGCTTATACCAATGTTCTGCTCCTGCGGCAGCTGTTTGCACAGGCTGAGAAATGGTACCTAAAGCTACAGACAGACGTCTCGGAGCTAGAAAACAGGTAAGAGAATTTGTACCCACAGTGGTACAGTCAGGGCATGACATTGCTGCTTTTCTTCTTGGAATACTGGGGCAAGAAACTTTGGGTAGGCTAGCACAAGGTGCTGAGCAGTCTCTTGGGCACTATTCAGCCTCTGTGTGTCTGTGTATTGGTACTGGGCTTAATCTCAGGGCCTGGGTGCCATCTCTTAGCTTTTGTGCACACTTAGCTTTTTCACTCAAGGCTAGTGCGCTGCCACTTGAGCCACAACTCCACTTTTGGCTTTTTTTTTTTTTTTTTCCTAGTTATTTGAAAATAAAAGTCTCATGGACTTTCCTACCTGGGGTGGCGTGAAGCTGAGATCCTCAGATCTCAGTATTCTCAGTAGATATGATTACAGATAGGAGCTACGGACAGCCAGTTTCAACATACTTTAAAAAAGACCTCTAAAGCATACAAAGTTGTGTTCACGCACCATTAATTGCTTATAGCAGCTCTTGTTGCCTTGGAAAGTATTATAGTCAGTCTTTATAATCAGCTAAGAAATAAAGACTACGTAATATGTAAGGAGAAATTAATTCAAACATAATAATTACCATCAGTCCAAACACGTAGCATTACAAGCTTATTTCTAAGTTATTGCATGTAAAACTCCTATATCTATTTTTTTTTTGGGGGGGGAGGTCCAGTCGTGGGGCCTAAACTCTGGGCCTGGGCGCTGTCCCTCAGCTCTTCAGCTCAAGGCTAGCGCTCTACCACTTGAGCCACAGTGCCACTTCTGGCATTTTTCTTTTTGTTTATGTGGTGCTGGGGAATTGAACCCAGAGCCTCATGCATGCAAGGCAAGTGCTCTACCACTGAGCCACCTTCCCAGCCACTCCTATGTTTATCTTTAAAATACAAAAGGTTGGTTGAAACGTTGTTGAGCCTAACAATGTTGGAGGGCACATTTAGTTTTACAAACTACAGTAAAGGCAGCAAAACTGGAACTGCCTGTAAGAAAAAGCCTATCAGCCAGGCTATAATATAGCCTGTGGCTGACGCCTATAATCCTGGCTTCTCAGGAGGCTGAGATCTAAGGATCATGGTTCAAAGCCAACCCAAGGTAGGAAAGTCCGAGAGATTCTTTATCCAATTAACCAGCAAAAAGTGGCATAATGGTATAGACTGCCAGCCTTGAGAGCAAAAGCGAAACGATCGAACTGAGTCCCTGAGTGAAGAAAAACTCAAGTCCCAGCGAAGAAAAACCCACAAGAAATAGAGAAGGGTGGCAACTCTGCCAGGCATGCCACAGCAGAGTCACCCATGCTGGCTCCCTCAGAGTGCCGACCAACACTACAGGGAAGGCAAATCACTGACCTCGTGCAACTGGGAGGTGACCAGAGAAGACTTGGAGACTCGGGTTTTAAAGAAGCTTAGAAGAGTTATTTGTCAGCTTTACTTTCTCTTTGCAAACCATCAGGTGGCGCCCTCACCCCATCTACATTTCCTAGGAAGATGAGATGCTATTTTCAGGAAATGTAGATGAATTTCATTTTCTGAGAGGGCTTTATTAGAAATCAGATAGTTAGCAAATGGTGTTTATTATGAAATAAAGTGATCTCTCCAGGCACCTCAGAGATACAGACACTCAGAGAAATACAGATTCACTTGTGTATTAACATTAAGCTTTATTGCTAGCAGTCTCTTATTATATGTGTAACAGGACCATAGAGGCTCAAGCCTGCGATCCTAATTGTGAGGCAGAGACTGGGGGATTGCAGTTTAATGCCAATTTGGGGAGGATAAAAAAGCCATTATGAAGAGCCAAGAGGAGTTTCATTTTGACTTAGTGGCTGGGAATGGTAATGCATGCCTGTCAAACCAGCAGCACATGGAAGCAGAAATAGAAGGATCACGGTCTAGGCTGGCCCAGGCATAAAGCGAGACCCTCGTTCAAAATTATCCAGTGTGAAAAAGGGCTGGCAGAGTGGCTCAAGTCATTTGGTATACTACCCACTTAGCAAGGCCCTGAGTTCAAATCCCAGTCACACAACACAAAGTGCCGAAGATGATTCAATTTGCATCCACATCTAGTGAGTCCATTAAAGATTCTCAACCATTTGTAACTATTATTTACTTCTTGTTGTTGCTGTTGGTTGTAGGGCTTGAGTTCAGGGCCTGGGCACTGTCCCTGAACCTCTTTGTGCTTACGGCTCTCTACCACTTGAGCCACAGCACCACTTCTGAGTTTTGAGGGTTAACTGGAGACAAAAGTCTCATGGGACTTTTCTGCCAAGGCTGGCTTCAAATTACTATTCTCAGGTCTCAGTCTTCTGAGTACTTAGGATTACAGGCATGAGCCACCGGTGCCTGGCCCTATTATTTACTTTTGATGTTGTAAAGTTTGGTCTAATTTGTGTTCTTTAGCTTATGATAGGTTGGTTCCAGTGATTTTTATTAGTCTTTTGTTCTGCTAAAATATATTGTAAGTAAATATTCTTCTTTGTTTGCTTTTTATCCTCAAGAGAATTATTAGAACAAGTTGCAGAATTTGAAAAATCAGAATTTACATCTTCAAATAAAAAGGTAATTTTTGGTCATCCTCAGCCTGTCTCTCTTAATAGTAAGTATTTAAAATGCTGAAGGCCCTTAGACATTTGTAGGGTAGCTGAGAACTTTCAGGTTAACAGTAGAATTCACAAATTGCCTGTGAGATTTTGAGACAAAAGAAGTTTGGAAGTAACTGTTAAAAACGTTTTTGTCTATTATTTCTCTCCCTCTCCCTACAGTCCATTCTGAATCTCAGCCAAGCAAACTATTCACCCAGCTGTTATACAGCACTGGCTTCCGAGTGAGGCAGACCCAAGTTTAAATCTTAGCTTTGTTGTTCCCCAGCTTTGTGACCTTGAGCAGGGTATCCAAGGTCACATGGAGGCAGTAGTAGTAATTACTTGTCTTTCTCACATTGTCTTTCCGTGTGATGCTACTTAGCATTCCATTTCACAGGTACACTATATCCCATCTCTGTTGTCAAGACCTGAAAGACTGCTAAGTTGAACCCACACACAGACACATAGAAATGCTTCCTGGTAAGGCCTGTGGCTCATACCTGCAATCCTCACTACTCAGGAGGCTGAGATCTGAGCGTCGCAGTTCAAAGCCAGCCTGGGCAGCAAAGTCTATGAGCCTCTTACCTCCAATATACTACTCAAAAGAAAACCTGGAAGTGGTGCTGTGGCTCAAGTGGTAGAGCACTAGCCTTGGGCAAAAGAAGCTCAGGGACAGCGCCCAGGCCCAGAGTCCAAGCACTAGGACTGACAAAAAAAAAAAAAAATGCTTTCTGTTGATGCCTTTGGGGCTTATTTTTGGCTGAGAAAACTCCCAGGATCAGAGGGCATGGATTCTTGTTTTTACTACATTCTATACAACTGTCAGGGTATCCATATGAAGTTAGTGTTCATCTGTAGCATAAGCCTTAATCTCGGCAGTATTGCAACTTTGAGCTCCCTCCCTTCCTCTCTCTCCTCCTCCTCCCATACGTATTTAAAAGTTATAGGCCAGGCATGTCCTAGGCACTGGGCCATATTCAGAATAAACAGCAGGAGCCCGGGGCCGGGAACCTGACATCTCGGTGGAAATGCTTGTGTAGCCGTCTTCTGCCCGGCCATCTTCGGCCGGGCACCGATTCAAAGCCAACCTGGGCAGGAAAGTCCGTGAAACACTTTTTTTTTTTTTGGTCGGTCATAGGGCTTGAACTCTGGGCTTGGGTGCTGTCCCTGCACTCTTCAGCTCAAGGCAAGCGCTCTACCACTTAAGCCACAGCGCCACTTCTGGTCTTCTAGTGGTTTATTGGAGATAAAGAGTCTCATGGACTTTCTTGCCCAGGCTGGCTTTGAACCATGATCCTCAGATATCAGCCTCCTGAGTAGCTAGGATGACAGGCGTGAGCCACCAGCGCCCACCATGAAACTCTTATCTCCAATAAACCCCAGAAAACTGGAAGTGGTGCTGTAGCTCAAGTGGTAGAGCTCTAGCCTTGAGCTGAAGAGCTGAGGGACAGCGCTCAGGCCCAGAGTTCAAGCCCCACAACTGACAAAAAAAAAAAGTACACATGATGACACATGCTTTACTCGAGTCACCACAACTTGAGCTCTTTCTTTTGTTTCAGCCCATCATAGATATCACAAAGCCAAAACTTGTTCCACTTAATGAAGGCGGAACAACAGAACTCCTAAACAAGGTAATGTGGTAATCTCTAAGTCTGCACAAGGGTAGTCGTGGGTGGAAGAAGGTCGTAAGTCTACCGCAGAGTTTGACGAGACGGTGCCCAGCTGGCCAAAAAA
The DNA here is from genome assembly GCF_019054845.1 of Dipodomys spectabilis. NCBI lineage: Eukaryota > Metazoa > Chordata > Mammalia > Rodentia > Heteromyidae > Dipodomys > Dipodomys spectabilis. The sequence continues at coordinate 241,610 of NW_024871272.1, read as the reverse complement.
CAGCATGCTTGCCTTCTCTCATCTTTCCATGATACAGTGAAGAGATTTCTTTTTGTCAGAAGTGGGGCTTGAACTCTTAGGTCTCGGCGCTATCCCTCAGCTCTTCAGTTCAAGGCGAGTTGCTCTTCCACTTGAGCCACAGCGCCCCTTCCCATTTTCTGGTGGTTCATTGGAGAGAAGAGTCTCTAGGACTTTTCCTGCCCAGGCTGGCTTTGAACTGTGGTCCTCAGATCTTAGCCTCTTGAGTAGCTAGGATGACAGGCGTGAGCCACCGGCATCCAGCTTAAGAGGGTATTTTTTTTTTGGACAATGTTTATTGATGGGCTTTTGAATTTGTGATCCATATAATATCTAGGATTTTTTAAAGTTTCTAAACATGATCAGAATCCAATTTTTCATGATTCCTATATTCTCAACATTCTGCTAGAGATAAAACAAAGACTCCTACCTGATAATAATACCTGGACTTTCACGGTCAAAAATCTGGTAGTTTCACTGGAAGGACAGAGCCAAGATAAGAGAATCCCTTGTGTTCTGTGCCGTCCCAGGGGTGCAGTGATCCAGGTGCGCCTTGGAGGGGAAGGCTTTACTCTGTCACAGAGAAGAAAGGAAGGACTGTCAGGCCAAGGAACACAGTAGTCCGAGTCCCCGCTAAGCAGTGCTTGAGTACATTGAGAAACAAGACCGGACAGTCACACGGGGCTCTCATGTCCTGGCTGCCCTGTCTCCATCAGAACCCTTCTGGCTTGAGCAGGTGCACAGAGTTTACAGATGTGGTGTGTTTGGGATGAGCGATGCAGGAGCTGGAGGTCAGCAGCCGGAGGAACGGAAGGGGCGGGGCTGTGGAGAATGGCTGAGGGAAGGGCTGACAGAGGGGTGGTGTGTTTCAGGGAAAAGGGGCAGGAAGTCTTAGAGCAGAGCTTACTCCAAGGTGTCTAGGCTGGTGGGCCGAGAGAAACTGAGATACTGCCGCTGACCAGGGCATGCGGGTTTGATTCTTGTTTTTGGAGTATTCGTTTTGATTGTATTTAAGTTCTGAAGTGAAACACTGAATTTCAAATAATTTCCGACTCTGAGTTACAATAATGAGACTTGAATTTCCTCACCAAGGAAATAGTGAGGCTACAGGAAGAGAATGAGAGGCTGAAATCAAGGCTGAAAACCACTGAAACGCAGGTAATTGAGAGTTCCCTTCACAAAGTTAGCAACGACCGTTACCTCAATATTAAGTACCCAGTGTGCTCTCTCTAAACTTGGTTACAGGCTACAAATGCACTGGATGAGAAGTCCAAACTAGAAAGGGCACTTCAAGATTTACAACTTGACCAAGGAAATAAGCAGGTGAATTCAAGTTTGAGCTATCTTACATTTTCTAAGTGGAAAGAAGTTAAAAGTTTACAATTAAGTCCTACTTCATCCTCCCCTCCCTCTCCCTGTCCTCACCCAGTAGGAAAAATGCCCATTTCCTGCCCCGTATTGGAGACTTAAAATCTTGAAAACAAACACTCAGTCATCATTATTATCTGATCATGTTGTCTTTTAAGTAATGCCTGAAGCATACACCTGCTGAATTTTTGATAGAAATGTTATTTTGTGGGGTTTTCCTACTACCTAGACCATCTGAAAGAATTCAAATTTTTTTTTGGTCGGTTGTGGGGCTTGAACTCAGGGCCTGAGCTTCTTTTGCTCAAGTCTAGTATTCTGCTACTTGGAGCCACAGCACCACTTCCAGTTTTCTGCTGGTTCATTGGGGATCAGAGTCTCACGGACTTTCCTGCCTGGGCTGGCTTTGAACCTCGATCCTCAGATCTCAACTTCCTAAGTAACTAGGATGACAGGTGTGAGCCACCAGCACCTGGCGATTTTTTTTTTTAAACGAAGGATTTTTTTTTTTAGTTTTCAAAATGAAACTTCGTTGCCATCTTAACTCGTATGCAGGTGTTGACACCTGCTCCATTCCTGGCAGACTGGGATGCACGTCATTCCTAAGTCACATTTCATACATTTACAAGTCAGTGACTGCTGAGCATTTGCTCAGCCCCTTGGGCCAAGGGTGCCCCGAGTCTACTGGTAACCCCGAGGGGACCGGCACTGCCCACAGCGCCTTCTAAAACACCAGATCTCGACAGGAAGCCATGCTCACCTATTTCCTTTTCCTAAGGACTTGACCAAGTCCCAAGACCTGAGTGACTTGGAAAACACAGTGGCAGCTCTCAAGAGCGAGTTCCAGAAAACCCTCAGTGACAAGACCGAAAACCAGAAGTCCCTGGAAGAGAACCTTGCCACAGCCAAGCACGACCTCCTCCGGGTTCAGGAGCAGCTGAGCATGGCCGAGAAGGTGCGGGCTGCATGCCGGCTGCGTGTGCTTGTGTCTGCTTAGCTGACGCGCGCAGCACTGCGGGACCCGGATGACGGAGATGAACCCAGGGCAGCTGTGTGCTCAGACAGCGGTTCTCGGGGTCTGTGAATGATGGTACTCGGGGCACAGGCACACTTTTTAAGTTTAGACCTTTTCTTGTATCTTTTTTTTTTTTCAGTTGGTCATGGGGCTTGAACTCTGGGCCCGGGCGCTGTCCCTCAGCTCTTTAGCTCAAGGCGAGTTCTCTATCACTTGAGCCACAGCGCCACTCCCAGTTTTATTGTATTACCTTAACGTTAGTTATGTACAGAGAGGAATGTCATTCTTCTTCTTCTACACCTATTTACAGTAGGGTGCTAAAGTTTAATTTTAAAAATCCTTTGCCTGAGTTCCTGGTTTAAGATTGCTCCACAAAATAAAGTGTAAAAGGTTGGCTTACGTATAAAACACCTTCATAGCAAGCTGGAGGCCCTGAACTCAACCTCAGAACTACTAAAAGAAAAAAAGAATTAATTATAATAAAAAATTTTCTTCCTAAAATACTGGCATTGCTCTGGGATTTAAAAAAGGATTATGTTTATTTTACCTAAAAGTTGGTTTAATACAGGTTCTGCTGGGGGTTGGGTAACAATGGAACAAGGATGAGTAATAAGTATATATGGTATCTTCTGTGTGTGCGCGCACACATGCACATATGCATAAATATTGGCTTAGTTGGATTTCATAAAGCTTTCTGATGTTTGGGATATAGTATACTTGAATTACTTTGCCAACATGTTATGGGGAAGTATTACAATTGTATTGGCTTCTCATTTGAAACCATGTTTTTAAACATTTAGGTAAATAAGTGCGTTTTGTAAGGAAATCAGAAATTAAGCAAAGAATCAGTAAGTTTAGAGCAAAATACTTATTTTTTGCTGGGTGCTGGTGGCTTATGTCTGTCTTCCTAAGCTACTCAGGAGGCTGAGATCTGAGGATCGTGGTTCCACGCCAACTCAGGCAGGAAAGTCTGTCTCTCTCCTCCAATGAACCAGTAGAAAACTGGAAATGGCAGTGTGGCTCAAGTGGTAAAGTAGTAGCCTTGAGCGAAAAAGCTCAGGGACAGCGCCCAGGCCCTGAGTTCAAGCCCCACGACTGCCAAAAAATTTAAAAATGCCTTTCCATCACACGTGTTATTCTCTGCGTAACTCTCTGTTAGTAACAGCTGGCATTCTTTTGCTTGCACAGGAATTAGAGAAGAAATTTCAACAGACAGCAGCCTATCGAAACATGAAAGAGATTCTCACCAAGAAGAACGACCAGATCAAAGACCTGAGGAAACGATTGGCAAAGTAAGGAAGCTGCTGCCCCTGTGCTGTGTGCACCCAGCACGCAGGCCCCAGGCCCAGGCTCTGCCGTGTGCACCCAGCACGAGGCCCCGGGCCCAGGCTCTGCCGTGTGCACCCAGCACGCAGGCCCCGGGCCCAGGCTCTGCCGTGTGCACCCAGCACGCAGGCCCCGGGCCCAGCGGGAAAGGCATCCGTAGACACTTCTCCTCTATGGGGTCTGCCCACTCCCACGTCATCTGCCAACCAGGGTTAGCTTTGTCATCCGTGGTTTTGCCTAGAAATTCAGCCAGCTTTTTTTCTTTATCACATTACAGAGTACAAATCAAAGTGTGTATGTGTGTGTGTGTGAATGCATGCGTGCCAATACTAGGGCTTGAACTTGGCTGTCCCTGAGCTTTTTCACTCAAGGCTGGTGCTCTACCACTTGAGCCACAGCTCCACTTCTGGCTTTGGTTGCTAATTCATCGGAGATAAGTGTCTCATGGATTTTCCTGCCTGGATTGGCATCAAACCTCAGTCCTCAGATGTCAGCCTCCTGAGTTGCTGGGATTACAGGCGTGAGGCACTAGCACCTAGCCAGAAAGTGAACTCAGCATGAGATCTGGTCTCACAGGAGCTTCCCTGACCCGTAACTCACGTCGTCACTGCTGTGGATGTTGAGCTGAGGGTGGTACTCAGCCATCTGGGATCTAACTGCTGAAGAGAGAGCACTGAGTCCCATCCTAACTCCTGAACATACCCAACTCCTCCCAGTAGTGACCCAGAAAAGAGAGAAAATGGTACCCTGCAGCACGACTGCGCTAGCCGCTAGAGATGGTCAGGCAAACCTATCTGACAGCTATTAGGAGAGCCGGGACCAAAGGCCTCATGGCGGTGCTCGTTTACATTCCAGATACGAGGCTGAAGACTGACTGCCGCCTGAAGATGGCCCCAGAGCCCGCCACCTGGCCGTGGAGCCGCCCCTCCCGCCGCGCGCGCGTGTTCCGAAGTACTTTGTCATCTATCTAGCCTCGCTCCTATTTTTCTAATATTGAAGCTTTGCTTTTAATGCTTAGAATGAAAGTTCTTACTTTTCAGTTCTCTTGCCAGAAGGGGCTGTGCGCTCAGGGTCCGCAGTCTCCGTGTGCATGCAGAGAACAGTTCCGTGCAGAGGGGCTTAGTCTATGTGTTCAGCTAAAGAGTGTCTTTTTAAAAAAAAAAAACAAACAAACATCCTAGAGAAGCTGGTATGCCTCTCATCATCCATTCCCCAAAGGTGAAAAGAAGCAAGAGTGGTCCAAGATAGCGATTACAAATAAATCTTATTTCTGTTTTTGAAAATGAAATTCCGAATGCATTTACTCTTGCTTGAGCATGAAACAAGGTTTGGGAAATGCAGATCATGTCTATTCTAAATAGGGCGTTTGGTTTGACTAACTCTAAGGCAGATAACAACAGTGAACATGTGTGGTTTTGCTCTGTCTAGCCGAAGGATGTTTCAGCAGGGGCCGGACAGGCATCTTAGGCAGCCGGACTTATCACTTGAGTCTGAGGGGAACTCAGATCCCCCCTGTACCTCTACACTTTAGAAAACAAATGGACTCAGAGAAATCTTTTCAACTTGTTTCCAGAATATTCCTTTAAAGTATATGCTTAAGAAAACAACGACAAGGGGCTGGGAAGGTGGCTCAGTGGTAGAGTGCTCACCTAGCATGCATGAAGACCTGGGTTTGATTCCTCAGTTCCACACACTCAGAAAAGGCTGGAAGTGGTGCTGTGGCTCAAGTGGTAGAGCACTAGCCTTGAGCAAATGAAGCTCAAGGACAGTGCCCAGGCCCTGAGTTCAAGCCCCAGGACTGACAATAAAACAAACTTCAAAAACTTAAAAGGCAGGGAGCAGACCTCAGGACTGGACTTTGAGGTCCAGTATGTGTACATGTATCTATAGGAACGAGTTACCAAGAGGTTTGAATTCCATTTCTGTACATTTTGATTACATATCCAGGTGATTGTGGATAAACCGTTAGAACCTGGGCACCAGACCTGCTCACCGCCGTAGCGCTCCAGGAAGAAGGGCCTTCCACACACAAACCTCCAGCCATCTGTCCCACTTCCAAAGCAAGTGTCGCCCCTCCACCAGCACTTCTAACAAAGGCCACTCTGCTTCTGCAGTGAAAATCTTTCATTAAAGGAGTTCCTCGACATAGCATATATTCCTCATTACTTGTAGTCAGGCTTGTGCATGTGTGTGCTGTATTTCTGTAGCTCCGAAAACCCAACAGCATCGTCTGCAGCCCAGGAAGTTGTGTAAAAAAGACACACAGAACGTGTAACTGCACACTGGCTCAAACTCGACGGTGTGTCCTGCACTGTTTTCTCTTGCTGGTAGCCAGGAGGGGAAGAGCATGTGAGGAGAAGTAGAATTGCAACTTGGTTTTTATGTGAGCAACTTCGATGAAACCCTGTATATTCTGTTCCCACTTGTTTGATAATAAAATCAGAAGTATTTCTGAATCCCTGAAACTTAACCAATCAGGAATGAGGGGTGCATCCATAGCGGGTAGGCTTCGGCTTCTGCCTAGAAGCACAACTTAGCTTCTGGCTTAGCCGCCGCTTGTGTGGCTTGTTCTGTTTGGTTTATTTGCATCCTTTAGCACAGCATAGTCTACCACTCAAGCTACAGCACCACTTCTGGTTTTCTGGTGGTTCATCAGAGATCAGTGACTCATGGAGTTTCCTGCCTGGGCTGGCTTTGAACTGCGATCCTCAGATCTCAGCCTCCCAAGGAGATGACAGCCGTGAGCCACCGGCACCTGGCCCTCTGTCATTTTGCTGAGTGGCTGTAGCAGGAGCAGGCTCTGTCCTGACCCTGCAGGCTACAGTTGACTGAAGCTAATTTTAAGTCTTGGCAAAAGGAACTGATTGGCCTAGCACATGAAAAGCTGGGAAGTTTCTGATGAGCTCTGGAGAGCTAGACCTCTCTGCTGGATATGAAAACCACCTTCCTTTGGTCCAGACATGGCTTCTGAGTAGCAGGTTAGCCTGTAACCTACAGTGCCTATCATTCTGCATGTTCTGATTAGCTGTCATCCTTGGGGTGTAGAGAAGAAGGATCCAGAAAGCTCCCACCTTCAGCTTACTGTCCCTCGTGTTGTCTGGGGAAGTTGCAGCACAGGCGCTCACTCTACCAGCAGCTCATTAATTCATCCCTACCACCACTCGGAGGCTGACCTTGGGCTCGCTCTGTTCCTGGACTAAAGGACTGTGGCCCCTCCCTGCGCATTCAGCAGCTGGCAGTCAGCCCTCTGCTGTCCGCCCTTCGTGGGCCGTGTGGCCGGGGACACCGCCTAGCCCAAGTTCACTCTCCCTTCCAAGTGCCATTGCACGCGCAGCAGCCAACCCAGAAGTAGAAAGGTGTGGCCCTCCCGTGCCAAGGGTCTCTCGTGTCTGGCAATTCTTTGGGCCTGGCAGTCAATCCTGCTAGCTCCCTTCCCTTTTTACAGCCCTCAGCTCCACCCTAGCAGGGCTCACACACGTGTCTGCCTCCATCGGGTCTCCGCAGCCAGGGCCTGCCCCAGACGGTGAACCAGGTGCTGGCCTTTGATGTCTTGCTGAAACACACAATGGGAGGTTTGGGCATCCTTACTCGCCAGAGAGTCTGACCTGGAATTTTCCTTCCTTGTAAAACCTCTGTTATTTGAAAGCCATCCAGAAATGATTAACTTAAAAAAAAAAAGTGTGATCCCCAATCATCTTCAACTGTAACCTTTGAATAGTTCAACTAGTGTTTACTCCTCTTTGTAAATCACTGAAAGCAGCGATCTGTCTGCAGAAGTGAGGCTGGAGTCATGGTTTGGTGGTAGAGAACCCGCTTAGCAGGCATGAGGCCCTGGGTTCAAACCCCAGAACCAAGGGAGGGAAGGAGGGAGGGCGGGAGGGAGGGCAAGGCAGGTAGACATGGAGGAGCAGGAGAGAGGTGATGCGGAAGATGACCCCCTCCCAGGCCGGCTGTCCTGTGAAGCCAGCGGAAGCCTCGCACTGCTAAGGCTGCAAGCTGCTGACGCTGCGCAGCCTACACATGGCCTGATTATCTCTGTTTCCCTGTAACTGCCAACTACTTGTTTTCTGAGTCTGGTTTTATTATCCTCTTCTATCCCCTGGTACTAGGCATTCTTGCTACATCAATTGTGGCTTCTTATCACGGGGGTCTGAGGCGGCATCTCTATTGGCTTTAGGAAAGCATTGCGTTATTATATTGTCAACTCTGTGAGGTGATAAAAGAGCAATGCGCTCACGTTGAGAGTACAGACTGGGCCGGGCGCTGGAGGCTCACCCTGTAATCCCAGCTACTCAGGAGGCTGACATCTGAGGACTGTGGTTGGAAACCAATAGGAATCTTGAGCATAAAAAGCTCAGGGATGGCACACACACACAAATAAATAAAGAGAGAGTATCCAATTTGATGGGTTTGGCCCATGTGACCACCGCCAGAACACATCATCTGAAGAAGCCCCTTCGTGGCTCAGCAATCGCTGATCTGCTCTGGATAGACTGGTCTTGCCTGGAATCACACAGTAATCTTTAAGTCTGCCTTTCACTCCACAAAATGTAGCTCACATTCATCCCTATTGGAGCATATGTCAGTAGCTTATTCTTTCGGGGCAAAGGCTGGAAGCCATGGCTTCCTGCGTGCTGGGCAGGCCGCGTACCCGAGCTATACCCAGCTCCACCCCAGCAGTTCACTCCTTTGAACCTGAGGAGTACTCCGGTGTCTGCATCTATTACATCTAACCATCCAGTAGTAGGAGACTTTCGCCAGTCTTCATTGATCTGACTTCCTACGTTAACTTTTAGGGGGGAACAAGCCTGCTATGTTATCAAGTATGTGATGGAGATCATGAGCAAAACCATCACCAGTGTCTTCGACAGTATGAAGTCCTGTAGTTTAGGCATTCATTTCCCAGCTGTGCATTCCCTGTTTTATTTGGTGGCTTTCAAACGGAAATGTACCCACTCACAAGTTCAGAAGCGTGAACTCGAGGTGTCGGTAGACTTGGTTCTTCTGCAGGCTGGGGGGATTGCTGCACCAGTCCTCACTTGTAGCTTCTGGTCGTCGCCCGCCAGCCTTCCAGTCCTCGGCCGATAAACACATCCGTCCAGTCTCTGCCTCTGTGTTCACGTCAGCTTCCCATCTGTGTGTCTTCTTGGCCTCTAAGGACAAAGTGCCCACCCTACTGCAGAATCATGTCAAGATGCTTAGCTTAGTACATGTGCAAAATCCTTTTTCACAACTAAGGTCCCACGCATGGGTGTGAGCCGTGGATGGAGCTATGGATGGGGAATTTACCACTGGACTCCCGCAGCAGGGCAGGGGGCAGAGAATGCCATGGTGATAGTAACAGTGACGTAGGAGGAGGAGAATGGATTTTGCTGCAGGGCCCTGGGACAAGCCTCCCCTAACAGACATTGAACAAAGGAAGGATTCAGCCAGGAGGTAAAAGTACCTCGAACCAAGTGAGCATGGCAAAGGCCCTTTGAGGTGCCCATGCTGTGTGGAGAGGCCGTTAGGGTCCACGTGGCTGGAATCCCATTCCACCATGTCCTCCTCCATCCAACACTGTGCTTGTAAGTACCTGTTTGCTCATTTTCATGGCTGCATAGTACTCCCCCGCTGCAACACTCTGATGTTTTATTTATCCATGATGCTGTTGTAGACACTGGGTAGGGAGGTTCCAGCTGCTCTTTGCTCCAGTACAAGGAGTACTCTATAAATGTGTGCCACACCTTTAATCCTAGTTACACAGGAGGCTGAGATATAAGGATCAAGGTTCAAAGCCAGCCCAGGCAGATAAATCGGAGAGACTTTTATCTCAATTAACTAGCAAAAACCCTGAAGCGGAGGAGATGCGGCTTAAATGGAAGAGCACTAGCCATAGAGCAAGAGTGTAAAGTCCTGAGTTCAAGCCCCAGTACTGGTATGACATACATACACACACAGCTCTTGCACTAGTCTGAGGCAATGTGGCACAGGGGACAGTTTTGATTTCATGAGAAGAATTTTGTGGCTTGAAGGCCTTTTCCTGTTGACTATTTTAGAGAAGAAATTTCTTTTTTTGGGGGGGGGGGGCAGTTGTGGGACTTGAACCTTGGGCCTGGGCGCTGTCCCTCAGCTCTTCAGCTCAAGGCGAGTGCTCTACCACTTGAACCACAGCGCCACTCCTGGTTTTCTGGTGGTTCATTGGAGGTAAGAGTCTCACGGACTTTGCTGCCCGGGGTTGGCTTTGAACCATGATCCTCAGATCTCAGCGTCCTGAGTAGCTAGGATGACAGGTGTGAGCCACTGGAGCCCAGCTTTAGAGAAGAAATTTCTCCAGATGGAGAAAGGGCAGATGGGAGTGGATCATAGAGGAGCATGGTTAGGGAAGATGGAACACTTGAGAAGCAGGTAGAGGAAGGATTCAGCAGAGGAAAAGATCAAAGACCCATCCAGGTTAGCAACGTGAGTTGGCAGGGTGGTGGTGAGAGGTGCGGCTCTCCTGGGGAAAGGCAGCCTCTACCTGATGCCAGACACAAAGGGAGAGCTCTGCCAGGTACATTTTGCCCCCGCTTAGGACTTGAGGCTTTGGGGTTTTTTGTGGTGGTGGTGGTAGTGGGGGGGGAGGATAGTTTGGTTTAGATGTATCCCAGACTGGCCTTGAACTTTCAATCCTCCGGCCTCAGCCTCCCAAGGGCTGGGATTATAGGCATGCCCTACCACACCCAGCCTGCACTCACCACAGTTGAGCTCAGTGCTGTTTTTTCAAAACTTTATAGAGATGAACCTGATGTACAGCCAGGTTTAAAGCCTAGTGTTTTTGTTTTTGTTTTTGTTTTTCAGAGCTTAACAGGCCTACAAAGACCTTGCTGGGGCAGGGGGTGGGGTGGGGGAGGGATGAGGGAATGGGAATGTCTTTTTTTTTTTTTAATCCAGTGTGCATTTCTCACCGCTCCCCTGTGAGGCTGGTTAGTTACTACTCAGCACACACCACATTTTTTCTGAGGGTTGAGACGTGAAAAGACATCAAACATCCTCTGAACCCTGAGTTGGTAAAAACAAAAGCCTGTGTGTTTTCTGACCAAGTCTGGGACACCTAGGGCTTCTCCTGTTGGGAAAGAAGAATGTGCACAAAACCTGGCAGGACCTCAGTGTAACTCTTCAGAGGGCCCCGCTGATAGAGACAGCTCGGTCCCAGGTGCACCCCAACCCTTGAAAATATTTACCCAGTGTTTCTTCCTGCTTTCCTTCCTCCCCCCACCCCAACCCAACTCCATTATTGCCTCTGTGGCTCTTGGTCTCATGTTCCCAGCAGAACTATTTGCAGGGAAGGAAGGAATGCAGCCAAGACCAACAAAAAGGCCCAAAGGCCTCATCACTGCCGTCCGGGCCTGTGGTTCCCTAGCATGCTTCAGGCCGAGGCCTGCTTGGACCCGGTGATTAGACTCAGTGGTCCTGGGGAGATGCTCTAGTGCTTTCTAAATCAGCTCATTTCTGCATCTGTTCTCCCTGACCTGGGGGGAAAAATGAGTTTGTTCTGCTCCCACTTCACTAAACAATGCCCAGCCTGCAATCTTCTTTTTAGTTGTGTTTTCTCACTGGGGCGAAAAAAGGACATAGGCTACTTTCTGGACACCTCTGTCTCTCCAAGGTGGCCATGTTTGACAGGAAAGCATGCTACATTTATAGCTGAGTCTCTGGGAGCGCTGAGGTCTTTTGTTTTTGTTTATTTATTTTTTTTGGGGGGGAGGTCTAGTCGTGGGGCCTGAACTCTGGGCCTGGGCGCTGTCCCTCAGCTCTTCAGCTCAAGGCTAGCGCTCTACCACTTGAGCCACAGCGCCACTTCCGGCTTTTCTCTTTTAGCTTATGTGGTGCTGAGGAATCGAACCCAGGGACTCAGGCATGCAAGGCAAGCGCTCTACCACTGAGCCACCTTCCCAGCCCGTTTTTGTTTTTTTAAACCGTATGTGATGGTGATATACAGTTGGAGACACTTATGTTCATATCTCCTTACCTGATTTTAGCACAAGGCTGCTTTGCTTGCCAGCTGTAGATTTTGCTCTTTTTCTCAATGGTGTCTGGGTCCCATGAGCCACAGAGCCAGAAAGAGCCAGAAGCTTCACTTGTCGACCCAGTATTGGGTTTGCGTAGCAGCCATCTTCAGTTCCAGCCAGCCATCCCTCACTGCCTAGGGACACAAGGGAACCCCTTGTTAGCTCTGCCAGATGGTCTTACTTCTTGGAAGTGTGTCATGCAGGCTCTGTGCCTAACTTGTGAATGCTTGGACAGTTTAGTACTCAAAAGAGGACACTTTTTTTTCTTTTTGTCAGTCATGGGGTTTGAACTCCGGGCCTGGGCACTGTCCCTCAGCTCTTCAGCTCAAGGCTAGTGCTCTACCACTTGAGCCACAGCACCACTTCCAGCTTTTTCTGCTCATGTGGTGCTGAGGAATCGAACCCAGAGCCTCATGCATGTGAAGCAAGCACTCTACCACTGAGCTACCTTCCCAGCCCAAGAGACACATTTCTATGCTGGGCACATAATCCTGCAGTTCTCAGAAGGCTGAGAGCTGAGGATCCAATCCAATGCCAGCCCCAAGCCAGAAAGTCCATGAAACTTATTTCCAGTTAACGAGCACAAAGCTGAAAGTGGAGTTGTGGCTCAAGAATGGAAAAAAAACATAAGAGCGCAGGACTCTGAATTCAAGCTACAGTACCATGGGGGCGGGAGGCTGGGGCTGGTACTCTGCCAGTTGAGCCACACCTTCACTCTGACTTTTTGCTGTTTAGCTGGAGATAAAGAGTCTCTGGGATTTGTTTGCCTGGGCTGGCTGGCTTTGAACCTCCATCCTCAGATCTCGGCCTCCTGAGTAGCGAGGATGACAGATTATGAGCCTAGAGTGTTTCAAAACGTGCTGTTAATGGAACCTGAGAAATGTTTTGAAGCAGCAGGAGGAAAGGGAAAAGAAGAGGAGGAAAGTGAGTGGGGAGGGGAAAATGAAGGGGAAGGACAGGAGAGAAAAGAAGGGGAGGGGGGAGTAAAGGAGGGAGAGAATGGAGGGAAAGAGGGGAAGAAGAAAAGGCATTAGCCCTATTGGGGTGAGGGGAGATAATCGCAGGGGAGGGGGCGGGATGCAAGCCATAGACAGCAGCAAGAAGCCACCCACGCTCAGTATTAGGAGACCTAATGGTATGTAAAGATCCATATCAGGGAGCGAGCTGTTTGTCAGCTATCCTTGGGGTTCACCAGGGCAGTGAGGTTTCAAGGCACAAGAGAAGATCTGGAACTCCAGCCCAGGGCCATCCACAGACAGCTCACCAAGGACCTGAGCACCAGCCACCTGCTCAGACTCACACCTGTGCTGCTGCAGACACAGTCACCTCTCCGGGAGACTTTTCCAGAAGCCTCCCCCATGACAGTCTTCTAAAGTAGCTCAGAAATCCGAGAGTTAGGGGCAGCCCAGGGCTGAGAAAGAGAGCAAAAGGAGAAGAGGGCAAAGGTGGGAAGGGAGGGAGGGAGAGGTTGGGAACTGACCATCCGTGAGGTCCAGGGCAAGAAGAGGGAGGCACTGGGAAAATGGGAGGGCCAGAGTTGGGGGCGTCAGAGGACAGAGAGAGCAGGCACTGGGGTTCACAGGAGGGAATACGGGTTCTAGCCTACAGCGGTAGAGTCACTTCAGCCCTTGTGGCTCTCCTAGAGTTTGAGCCAGCACTCTGATCACCAATCCCAGGGGCTGATGAGAGAGAAGAGGGCACCTCTCCTGGGGGGAAGGGAGGGTCAGAAGAAAAACATGAAGACCCAGAGAAAGATGCTCCTGGCAGAGCCATCGTGGAACAGGGCCTCTAGGGTTCTGTGCCCACACGGTAGACACTAGGCACTTGGCTGATGTGGTTCTCGTAGTCTTGAAATGTGGCTGGTTTGAGGGTCCAAACTTTAGATTTTATCTCATGGCAAAATTCGGCAAGGACATGTGGATTCCGGGACCTCTGCAAAGAGAGGCACAGCCCCCCCACTGTGGGCCTTCTTGGCACCTTGGGGACACGGGCTGTGTGCAAATGAAGTTCCACACAGAAACTCTGTGCCAGCCCTGGGCACAAGTCCATAGACACCTCGTGGGATTTCTTGGGCACTAAAGGAAAAAGAGGGAGGGAAGGAGGAAGGGGGTAGGGAAGGGAAAAGGAAAGGACCAAAAGAACCCGTACGTCTGGTCTGGTTCACCAGCATCAGAAATATTGGGTCACAGAAACAGTGCATGTGGGTGGCAGGGGTGTGGGAATGACACACAGGTCTGACTTGGATGGGGAATTAGAACCTGTGACTTCCCACACCAGCCTCAGGAGGTGGGGTGGGGGGGGGGGGGGAGGGGGGGTGTTGGCACTTGTGGGAACCGTAGAATCTCCAGAGTCAGAACCTGCATTTTGACGAGCTGCAATGCTGACTTTCTGGGGCCCTAAGTCCAGTCAGGACAGTTCTAGGTGTCAGAGAAAAGTGAGCCATTCCCCATCCCTGTCACACACACACACACACACACAGACACACAGACACACACACACACACACACACACAGACATCCCACTGTGGTCACAGCTGGAAAGAGCAGACATGAACTTGAACCACACTGGGAACTCGAGTGTGCAGCAGGAGACACACACACACACACACACACACACACACACACACGGCTCTCCCCCAAAACAACGTGGCACCTCAAAGGTGAGGGAGAAGTTTATTCTAGCTGGGGACGGAGCACCCAGACGTCCCAAAATAGAGGGTCATGTCTCATCTGGATGAGGAAGAATGGGAAGGATCTTCCTAGGCTGGGAAAGAAGAAGGTGCTCTCGGCTGGGTGACAGTCCAGAAGTTATCAAAACCTCACAGCGGAGTTGGGGGCTCCCGCCTGTCATCCCAGCTACTTGGGAGGCTGAGAGCTGAGGATCACCGTTCAAAGCCAGCCTGGGCAGGAAAATCCCTGAGACTCTTTTCTCCAAGGAACCACCAGAAAACCACACAACTGGCGCTGTGGCTCAAGTGGTAGAGCACCAGACCCCCCCCCCAAAAAAAAAAGTGACAAAGGAGTCTTATTAGTGGGTGTGCAACCCTGTCCTGGGGTTACCTGAGAACTGGGAGCAGCTGCAACCTCCAAGGGGGAGGGGGGGTTCCTTTTCCCTCCTTCGCCCACGGCTCCCCACTCTCTGCGGGCCTCTCTGCTCTCCATGGGTCTCTGTGCTCACCGCAGGCCTCTCCGCACTTTGCGCAGGCTTCTCTGCGCTCTGCGTAGGCCCTGACGCTTCTCCGCAGGCCTCGCTGCGCTCTGAGTAGGTCTCTCCGCGCTCTGCGTATGCCTCGCCGCGCTCTGCGCAGGCCTCTCCGTGCTCTGCGCAGGCCTCGCCGACTCTGCGCAGGCCTCTCCGTATTCTGCGTAGACGTCTCCGCACCCTGCGTAAGCCTCGCCGCGCTCTGCGTAGGCCTCTCCATAGGCCTCTCCGCACTCTGCGCAGACCTCGCCGCGCTCTGCGTAGGCCTCTCCGTAGGCCTCTCCGCTCTCTGCGCAGGTCTCTCGGCCTCTCGGTGCTCTGGGTAGGCCTCTCCACACTCTGCGCAGGCCTCGCCGCTTCTCTGCAGCTCCGCGCGGGCCTCTCGGCCCCTCCGCCGGCCCGCGTCTCCTCAGGCCTGAGGCAAGGCCGGGCACTGCTCTGCTCCGGAAGCCGTGTGTCTCCTTCTCCCCTCCCCGGAACTCCCCCCAGTGGCCTGGAGTGCATGCGTGTGCCTGTCTGCCTGTCGGTGACGTCAGCGTGAGCGTGGGGCGGGACTTCCCGCCCCTCAGGGTCTCACAGTTCACAGCCCGTCCAAGGCAGGAAAGCACGTGCGACTCTTCTCTCCAATGAACCACCGGGAAGCCGGAAGTGACGCTTGGCTCAAGGGGTAGAGCGCTTGCCTTGAGCACAGAAAGGCTCAGGGACCGTGCCCAGGCCCTGAGTTCAAATCCCACGACCAACCAAAACCTAACCATGTTCCTGAAAGTGAAAAGTCTGCCTTCTGGAGCCCAGGTGTGCAAGGGTTATTTCTCCACACTTAATATATACATAATATATTATATAATATGTTATATTATATATTATGTACATATTACACATTATATTATATATAATACTTAATATATTATATATTATATGTAATTAATATATTCATTAACATGTATTAATATATCATATTAATATATATTATATAATATATTATTATGTTAATTATATTATATTAATATATTATATTATATAAATATATTATAAATATAATATATAAATAAATATAACATATTAATATATTATATTTATATATTATACAATATAATATAATATATTATATATTATATTAATAATATATTACACTAATTTATTATATATTAATATGTTAACATATAATATACATAATATTATATATAATGTATAATTAATATATATTAATTCATCAGGGCCTTTACAGACAGAGCTAAGGAGTTTGCACTTTTATCAATTTTGGGGACCCAGGAGACCCCCATCCCCATAGGGTGATAGTAAGATTGGGATCACCCACTGGGGATGAGCTGATGATGGAAAGCTAGGCGGATCGGGGGAATCTTCCTAAGCTTGGGAGGGGAAGAACCCGACCCAGGCTTCCTTTCCCCATTTCTTCCAGAAAGCAGCAGAGATAACACCACACTGGCCTGGCTGGCCAGCCTCTGTCCTGCCCAGGGACTATGATGTCCCAATCGGTATGAGGAAGCGAAGGCCCACTCCCAGGGCAGGCCAGGGCATCCCAGGTCCCTTGGAGCACTTCAGTTGGGGTTCAGCTAAGCTCAAAGCTGTGTTGGGAAGCCTCAGACAACCCTCCCCCACCCCTCCTTTCCAAGAGCTGAACTTGCTCCCCAAGTCCCTGTTTCCACCATCCCCAAAGTCACACACACACACACACACACACACACACACACACACACACACACACACACACACACAGAAGTGGAGCTCTAAGACTAGGCGCAAGGAAATGGCTGTGCCCTGGGTACTGTTGTTTGGTGAGGAATCAGACACTTTGTTTTGGGGGGAGGGGGGGTGCGGAGATTTTTCTCTGTTACAGATTTCACTCACTCCTAGGACATATCTTCAGAACCTTGCAGCTGAAAAAGGAGGGAGTTTGGGGGGGGGGGGTTGGTCCTGGTCCTGGGGTTTGAACTCAGGACCTGGGTGCTGTCTGTCCTTGAGCTTTCTTGTTCAAGGTTAGCATTCTACCACTCGAGCCACAGCTCAATTCTCACCTTTTTTTTGGGGGGGGGGGGAGTTAATTGGAGATAGGGGTTTCATGGACTTTGCTGTCCTAGATCCTCAGCTCTCAGCCTCTGGGGTAGCTAGGATTACAGGTGTGAGTGCACTGCTGAGTGGTCTGTGTGTGTGTGTGTGTGTGTGTGTGTGTGTGTGTGTGTGCCAGTCCTGGGGCCTAAACTCAGGGCCTGGGGTCACTGTCCCTGAGCTTTTGAGCTCAAGGCTAGAGTTCTACCACTTGAGCCACAGCTCCACTTCCAGCTTTTTTTTTTGACAGTTAATTAGAAATGAGAGTTTGGTACTTTTCCACCCGGGCTGGTTTCGACCTGTGATCCCTAGATCTCAGCCTCCTGAGTAGCGAGGATGACGGGGAGCCACCAGCACGAGACTGAGATATTTATTTTATTTATTTAGCCTGTCCTGGGACTTGAACTCAGGGCCGGGGCGCTGTCCCTAAGCTTCTTTTGCTCAAAGCTAGTGCTCTACCATGTGAGCCACAGCGCCACTTCCGGCTTTTTTTTTTTCTTATGTGGTGCTGAGGAATCGGAACCCAGGGCCTCAGGCATGCAAGGCAAGCGCTCTACCACTGAGCCACCTTCCCAGCCCAAGAATGTATCTTCGATAGGAGACAGACCAGAAAGAACAACTCCCAAATGGAGACAGAACACGGATAACGGAACATGGGGCAAAGGGGCCCATACCCAAGATCAAAAAGTGCCCATTAGTCAAAGCAAGAGTCTGGCAAAGGCTTTCCACCCAAGTGTCCCTTTAGACGGCACGGTGAGCCTGTGGAAGAGTACGCAGCCTTAACAAGTTGTCCAGGAAGTGAACAGGTGCAATTCAACCATCAGGCAGACACTCACAGGACCAGAGCCGGGTGAGGGTGTCCAACAGTGCAACGTACTGGGAACATGGGCTGGTATTTCTGCCATGGAAGACGATGCTGTACTTGTGTCCCAAAGCTGAACCTACTTGTCTGCCTCTGGCCCAAGGGTTTCCATCAATGTTTGGTTCCAAGCTCCTGAGTACCTTCCCCGCCTCCCAAGTAGAGACAACACGAATGTCTGCCAGTTGTCTATCACAGTCTAACGGGAATGAAAGCATACACACTACCACAGGTCCATCTCCAGCAAGATCAAAGCCAAGATGGACCATGCTAAGTCCGTTCATCGGAGTTGGAGTCTCATAGACTTTTTTTTTCTGGCCTCAAGCCATGATCCTTTAGATCTGAGTCTCCTGAGGAAATTCGGGTGACGGGCTAGACCTCCTTGGTCATGCCTTGTGGTCCTAGCCACTCTGGAGGCTGAGATCTGAGGATCACGGTTCAAAGCCAGCCCGGGCAGGAAAGTCCATGAGACTTCTATCTCCCATGAACCACCAGAAAATCAGAAGTGGCGCTGTGGCTCAAGTGGTAGAGCGCTCGCCTTGAGCTGAAGAGCTGAGGGACAGCGTCCAGGCCGAGTTCAAGCCCCACGAAAAATTAACATGCCAGGAAATTGGGGTGGCTCACACCCATACATCCTAGCTCCTCAGGAAAGTCTGTGAAACCCTTGATCTCCCACCAAAAAGCTGGAAGAGGAGCCGTGGTGCAATTGGTAGAGCACCAGCCTTAAGTTAAAAAAGAAAAAAACACTAAGGAATAGCACCCCAGCCCCGAGTTCAAGTCCCAGGACTGGCTTGCACGCGCATGTGTGTGCACACATACCCCTGTCAGGGCCTTGCCAGACCCCATCCCTGACACCCAGTGAGCACTCTGTGTGTGTGTGTGTGTGTGTGTGTGTGTGTGTGACCCTTTGCATGTGCTCTGCAGCCAAAGCAAAGCCGGGGTGGAGGGAAGAGGTGGAGGAGCACCCCAGGTTCTCCAATCTCCACTGGGGGGGGGGAGGGAAGGGGTGGGAAGGGGTGGGAACAGGCCTTCCTCCCGGAGGGGTGGGGCTGGGTCACCACCCCATTATCCATTTACCAGCCACGCCTCCCCCGCCATTAATGAGATTAGCAATTAAAAGGCCAGCCAGAGGTGGTGGTGGCAGCTGCGGTGGTGGGTGGTGGTGGCGGTGGTGGTGGTGGTGGTGGTGGTGGCTGCTGCTGAGGCTCTCCGGCCACCCTTAGGCTGAGCCCCAGGACAGACTCTGGGTGCTGGCTGGCCATGGAGAAAGCCCGGCCCCAGTGGAGCAACCCTCTGCAGTTTGTGTTCGCCTGCATCTCCTTCGCTGTGGGCCTGGGGAATGTGTGGCGCTTCCCTTACCTGTGCCAGATGTACGGTGGAGGTGAGTGCCCGCCCCCTTACACCTCCCCCACCCCTGTGGGGAGGGATGGGGACAAGCATCCCACCCCCCTACACACCTTGCTGGAGCCTGGAGGTACACTGAGGGGGGGGGGAACCCCAAGTTTACCGATCTGGATGCTGAGTCTCTGGGTATCAGCGATTGGCCCTCAAATTGCCAAGTCCCCCCACCCCATCCTCACCCCCTCCCCTATTTCCCGCCCCTGTCACCACAGGGTGGCCACCACAGGGTTTGACTTACAGCTCAGAGAAGTGTGGGCTGGGAAGTGTTCACAAGCCAACAGGGAAGCTGTCTTCCGTCCAGCAGTTGGATCCCCTGGGGAGCTTGCCATTTGGGGTATCTAGGGATCTTGAGGGATTGGGTGAGGGAAAAAGATCGAGCTGGGGAAAGGGGAGAAGGAGGGAGAAGAGTTGGAGTTCAGAAGCTCAGACAAGAATAAAAAAAAAAAACAAAAACACAGAAACAAACCAGGCAACCAACAACCCTAAATCTGGAAGTTGGTTGGGTTTTGTTTTGGGTGGATGTTGCTATTTGCTGATGGCTTGGGTTTTGTTTTCTTTGCGCATGCTTCCTCCAGTGCCTTTTGGGGGGCAGGGAGGGGGGGTGCCCAGCTGGGAAAGACTCCTCAGCAGCAGCCCAAGGGGCAGGGGAGGGAGCATAAGGAAGACAACATGGAGTAGCAACTTTCTTTTCTTTTTTTTTGCTCAAATGTTCCATTTTCTCAAATAGAAAGAATTTTGGTGGGAGGTAGAAAATGCAAGTGTGGTCACTTTCTTTCTTTCTTCGGCCAGTCCTGGGGCTCGAACTCTGGGCCTGGGTACTGTCCCTCAGCTCTTTAGCTCAAGGCTGGTGCTCTACCACTTGAGCCACAGCGCCACTTCCAGTTTTCTGGTGGTTCGTTGGAGATCAGAGTCTCACGGCCTTTCCTGCTGGGGCTGGTTTGGACTGCGATCCTCAGATCTCAGTCTCCTGAAGAGCTAGAATTACAGGCGTGAGCCATCAGGGCTGGGGCTCTGAGTATTTTCTTCCATCATGTCTTAAGTGGAAAGAAGAGGATGTGAGGCTCAAAGCAGTTTCAGATATGCAAAATTTGATGCCATTATGTTGGATAAGATGCACTGAACAGTAAATGGGAGGAAAATACCAAAGTGCTAACAGTACTTACCCCTGGGTGATTTTCGTATACTTTGTTTTGTGTGTGTGTGTCTGTGTATTTGTGTTGTGTGTGTGTGGTATGTTCTAATCAGCAAGAGTTTTTCACCCCTAGGCACAATGAATGATGTTAGATCCAAGTATTGGCCAGACTGAACCCATTAAAAAAAACCCACTGGCTCACGCCTGGAATCCTAGCTACTTAGCAAGCTGAGATCTAAGGATCACAGTTCGAAGCCAGCCTAGGCAGAGCAATCTGAGAGAGACTCTTCAATCCGCGAGCCCAAACAAAAAGCCAGAAATGGAGGTGTGGCTCAAGTGTGGTACAGTGCCAACTGTGCGCAACAATGCTAAGGGAAAAGCACCTACGTCTGAGTTCAACCATCAGGGAGAAACAGGAGAAACGTTAGGCCTGTAACAGAGGACTCTTTTTTTTTTGTCGGTCGTGGGGCTTGAACTCTGGGCGTGGGCTCAGTCCTTCAGCTCTTCATCTCAAGGAGAACGCTCTACCACTTGAGCCACAGCACCACCCCGGGTTTTCTGAGTGGTTTATTGGAGGTAAGAGTCTCACGGACTTTTCTTGCCCTGGCTGGCTTTGAACCGCCATCCTCAGATCTCAGCCTCCTGAGTAGCTAGGATGACAGGCGGGAGCCACTGGCCTCCAGCTCACACGAGACTCTTGAGCTACAGATGTGTGGACAGACAGGTGGCAGGCTACTGATAGATGGGTGGCAAGGTGGGTGTGGAGGGTGGGTAGAAAGGTGGAGATGGCTGTGTGCGAGGAGGAGGCTGAGAATAAAGACCAAACACCTTGTCCCAGCTCAGTGGCCCCTGGACACCAAATAAATACCGACCCAATATAGAACCCCTCATTGCCCACTGTTCATTTTCTGCCCCAACCTCAGTCTTTGAGGGATGGCCTGCATCTTGGCTTCAGCTCCTAGTACAGACTTCCTCCACCAATCCTAATAAGCCCTCAGTCAGAGACACTGGAGTTTCTCTGTCTCCCACTGGTCCAATCCTCATGGCTGTCGAATGGAAGCAGAGAAACACCTGGTCTGAAAGCAAGGAAAAGGCTGTCTCGTCACCAAAGAAATCACCTCCTAGCCAGGGGCAGGTGGCTCGGGACTGTCACCCTAGCCACTCAGGAGACTGAGATCTGAGGATCACAGTTCAAGGCCAGCTTGGGCTTATTTCCCCCATGAACTAGCAAAAAGTTGGAAGTAGAAGCGTGGCTCAAGTGGTAGAGCACCAGCATCAAACAACAACAACAACAACAAAAAAGCCAATGCCCGTGTCATCTTCAAAGCCTGTCATCTTCACTTCTCAGGAGGCTGAGATCTGAGGATCGTGGTTCAGAGCCAGCCCAAGCATGAATAGTCTGTGAGACTCTTATCTCTGATGAACCACCAGAAAAACCAGATGTGGATCTGGGGCTCAAAGTAGTAGAGCTCTATCCTTAAGCACAAAAGCTCGGGACAGCACCCAGGCCCTGAGTTCAAGCTCCATGACTGACAAAAAAAAAAAAAAAGAGCCAAATGAGAATTTGGCCAGGCCCTGAGTTCAAGCTCCAGTATGGGGTACACACATAAAAACATGTCACCTCGCTAGGATTATTATATTATTATATTATATATATTATTATTATAGTCTCATGCCTATAATCCTAGCTACTCAGGAGGCTGAGATCTGAGGATCGAGGTTCAAAGCCAGCCCGAGCAGAAAAGTCCATGGGACTCTTATCTCCAATAAAACCACTAGAAAACCGGAAGTGATGCTGTGGCTCAAGCGGTAGAGTGCTCGCCTTGAGCTGAAGAGTGCAAGGACAGCGCTCAGGCCCAGAGTTCAAGCCCCACAACCTACAGAAAAAAAAAATGTCACCTCCTGACAGTGTCACCCCTACCACTGTTTACCCCCACCTGAGGGGGGTTTACCCCCACTGGAGCATGGGTGACCTCCTTCTAGCAGCCATCTTCCCCTCCCCCCCCCAAAAAAACCCCCAAAAAACAAAGAGCTTGTTTATAATGCGAGAGCTGACTGGGCCCAAACACCTCTGAGAATCAAGCCGATTAAGGTCCAACCCAGAAGGCTGGAGTGGTGGAAGTTGCCCAAGGAATGTTAATTCTAAGATTATATTCTGCTCAACGGAAAAAGAAGAAAAAAAAGAGGGAGGTGGGGGTGTTGGGCCAGAGAGTAGCTGAAGGAACTTCACAAAAAATTCCTTTTTTTTTTTTTTTTTTTAAAGTCAGCAATAGGCCAAAGTCTAAGGCAGTGAACATTCAGGAAGAAACCAGGGATGCGGAGGTGCTGGATGCTGGCACAAACTCTGCTCCCCTCCAAGCCTCAATTTGCCTTCTGTGGAGCTAGGATTGCAGGTGTGAGCCATGGGTGCCAAGTTTCTTTGGTTTCCTTCCTTCCTTCCTTCCTTCCTTCCTTCCTTCCTTCCTTCCTTTCTTTCTTTCTTTCTTTCTTTTTCTCTCTTTCTTTCTATCTTATTGTTATTTAAAGGGTGATGTACAGAGCAGCTACATTTACATAAGTCAGATCAAGAGGACATTTCTTTTTGAATACCACCACCCCTTCCCGTGCTCTCTCCCAGTTTTTCCCTCCTGTCCACCACCCACAAACTGGATAGTTCATTTTCCACGTGGTGGCTCGTGAGTATCACTGCTGCATTTGTTCACCCTTTGTCCCTCTATTTCTGTGCCCTTTCCTTTTCCTCCCAAAGATCGATAAACAAACAAATAAGAAAAGAAACACAAAACAGCAACAAAGAACAAAGAAAACATTGTTTCCAGTTTCCAGACCTCTCTATAGCCTTGCTTCTGACAACGTCTATTCCAGAAAGAAAGATCTTGAAATTTGAAATCTGATTCCAGTTAAAAGTTGAAATTGGATTGACAGGAGTTTATGACAGATACAAAGGTTGCCTTCTGACTTTGACCTGACAGAGACATAAACCAATTCATTATAATATCAGTGGATACACATCTAATCTAATCTCCACTGATACACATGATTTATAATCGTGCCCGATATACATCCAGTTACCGACACTAATGAAAACCAAAGGTTAAAGGGTCAAAAGAAATTGAACAAAACAAAACGTGTACCCTTTCACCACTGTCTACTAGAAGCAAGCCTCCAAGGCCTGCCCAGAGTCACAGGCCGGAGATAAATCCTGCCTCTTTGTGAGAGGCGACCTGAAGACCAGGTGGCCATATTGAATCTCCCTAGTACATTCTGTCAGGCTACCTACTTTTCTCTGTTGAAATTGAGGTAAGAGTCTCTCGGACTTTTCTGCCCAGGGCTGGCCTCCAACCTTGATCCTCCAGATCTCAGCCTCCTGAGTAGCTAGAATGACAGGTATGAGCCACAGGTCCCCAGCTGAGCATATTCCTAATAGCTTTAGTGTCAGACACCCCTTTGGTGTGTTTATCCTGACACCAATAAACATGATGATTCAAACAGGTCCCCAGGAGTAACTAAATGGGTTCATTTGCCAGCTACATTCATAGGGCTCACGTTCGTAATCCTAGCTACCCCGAGGGGCTAAGGTCTGAGGGTTTAAAGTTCCACACCAACCTGGGCAGGAAAAACACCCTGAGAATTTTCTCTCCAAATACTCCCCAAGCAAAAAGCCAGGAAGTGGGAGATGTGGCTCAAAGGGTAGAGCACCAG
>NW_024871272.1:145000-212500 GCF_019054845.1 Dipodomys spectabilis | reverse complement strand
GTGCATCCTACGGGGGACCGAGACCACTGGCAAGGTGAGTTGGGGTGCATGAAGGGCCCTGGTCCCAGGGGTGTGTGTGGGGAGGGGACCCAATGTCTCTGCTCTCAGCCACAAGCCATAAATGAACGGCACTGGGCGCCGGTGGCTCAAGCCTGTCATCCCTGCTACTTAGGAGGCTGAGATCTGAGGATCATGGTTCAAGGCCAGCCCGGGTAGGAAGGTCTCTTACGCTCTCCAACAAACCACTATGAAACTGGAAGTGGTGCTGTGCCTCAAATGGTAGAATGCCAGCCTTGAGCTGAAGAGCTCAGGGACAGAGCCCCTGCCCTGGGTTCAAGTTCTGGGACTGACCAAGAAAAAGAGTCTTCAAGACTCTTATCTCTGATGAACGGGCAAAAGCCAGAAGTGGAGGTGTGGCTCAAGTGGTAGAGCATAAGCAAGAGGAAGAGGCCCTGAGTTCAAGCCTCAGGACTTATCGGCCAGATTGCAGAAGAAGGAGACTCCTGGTAGAGATGTATGAGTGACATAACACAGAGACAGGAATCCCAAGCTCCCTTCTGTGATTTGTTACCCTTTTTTTTTGGTCAGTCATGGGGCTTGAACTCAGGGCCTGGGCGCTGTCCCTCAGCTCTTCAGCTCAAGGTGAGCACTTTACCACTTGAGCCACAGCACCACTTCTGGCTTTTTCTGTGTATACGGTGCTGAGGAATCGAACTCAGGACCTCATGCATGCAAGGCAAGTGCTCTACCACTGAGCCACCTTCCCAGCCCCTTGTGACCCTTTTCTGAGCATACAGCCTAAACGAGCCAGTGCTCCTCAACACAAATCGTTTCTAAGTACCTGTTGTAATTCTCCTTTTCAACTTGAGCATTCCTTGGTCTGCAGAGAATGAGAACATTCGCCAATCCGGCTTTGCAGGGCTTCTAGCCCGGGCCAAACTAAGACACGAGAAAGGGACCAACTGTAATAACTGAAGTCCTTAAGTCCAATGCACCCCTTGTGTAAGGCCCGACCTGCAAAAGCAGAATGCAGGAGGAAGCCAATGCCAGAGACATCATCAAATTAAATAAATTATGTATGAGAATCCCTCTCCCCCGTCCCCATATATATGAAGAAATCAGACCAGGGAGGGATGGCTCACACCTGTCATCCTAGCTCCTCAGGAGGCTGAGATCTGAGGATCGTGGTTAGAAGCTGGCCAGGCAGAATAGTCCTTGTGAGAATCTCAGCTGCAATAAACTACTCAGGCAAAGCCAGAAGTGGAGCTGTGGCTCAAGTGGTAGAGTGCTAGCCTTGAGCCAAGGAAGCTCAGAGACAGCACTCAGGCCCTGAATTCAAGCCCCAGCAGTGGCAAGAAAGAAAAAGGAAGGAAGGAAGGAAGGAAGGAAGGAAGGAAGGAAGGAAGGAAGGAAGGAAGGAAGGAAGGAAGGAAGGAAAGGAATTTAGCAGCCGTGGGAGATGCAGAGATGCTGTCGCTGGAGGGTTGATTTACTGCGAGTAACACATTCACTGTGTGTTATTTTCTCCTGACACTAGACACAGGCCTGACCCCAGGGGATTGGTTCTACACATCTGTCAGGTCTGGCCACTTCCTCTCATGCGACAGAGGTGGGGGGGGGGGGGGGAAGTGGTGTGAGGACAGAGAGAGGAGATTCGTGACAGCACACTGTGGGAAGAGGAAAAACTAAGCTCAGAGTGCAGACGTGTGAGGTTTCAAGAGAGGAAGAATGAGGTCTTGGGAGAGAGAGAGGGAGGTGCGTCATTAAATGGTCAAATTAGGGCATGCTGGGTCATTATTTCAGTTGTTTCTTCTAGGACTTGATCTCAGGGCTTGGCAGTCTTGCCTAGTCAATTTGTAGCTCAAAGCTGGGTGCTCTACCACTTGAGCCACACATCCACTTCTGGCTTTTTTTTTGCTGGTTCATTGAAGAGTCACAAAGACTTCCCTGCGCAGGTTGGATTCACCCCAACCATCCTCAGATCCTCAGCCTCCTGAGTAGCTAGGATGACAAGTATGAGCCACTGGCGCCCAGCTTTCTTCTCGTTTTTTTCTTTTTTTTTTTTTTTTGTCGGTCGTGGGGCTTGAACTCTGGGCCTGGGCGCTGTTTCTCAGTTCTTCAGCTCAAGGCAAGCGCTCTACCACTTGAGCCATTGAACCACTTCCGGTTTTCTGGTGGTTCACTGGAGATACGAGTCTCACGGAGGTTTCTGCCTGGGCTGGCTTTGAACCGTGAGCCTCAGATCTCAGCCTCCTGAGGAGCTAGGATGACAGGTTGAGGCACCAGCACCTGGCTCTTTCTTTCTTTCAATGGGAGAATCCTGGTGGTGAGAAACCCAGGTACCTAAGAAGCCAGCAGGGCAGTGCCTGAAATACACCCCTGATATGTCTCCGCCCACCTGGAAGACTGACGCTGCCCTCTGATTGCCACAGGTGGTCTACTTCACAGCCTTGCTGCCCTACTGCGTGCTCATCATCTACCTGATCAGAGGCCTCACGCTGCACGGAGCCACCAATGGGCTGCTGTACATGTTCACTCCCAAGGTTTGGGTCTCCCTGTATGTGTACAGCCGCCATCTTGCAGGAGGGGCTGAGAGGAGGGAAAGATGGAGGCCGGCGTGGGCCTCTGGGCTGGGTGATAAAGGAGTGTGTTTCACCTCGGGGAGGGGTGTTGAGTTACCTCCGAGGAAAGGGGAGGTCCCCTTGTCTTCCTTCTAGCAACTCTGGCTGCCTTCACTGACCCCAGACAGCTCCCTTCTGCCTGGCTCCCTTCTGTCCTTCCTGCTCAAGTCTCCTCCATACCCCAGCCAGACTCTCCTCTCTCCCCTGCTCACCACGGGCTCTGGCATTTCTCCCTCACATCCACCTGTCCTTGCCCTCCAGGTCCCCACTGTCTCCTCTCCGGGCCCCTCTGGTTGGGATTCCTTGGGGAGGGGGCCCGGGCTGGCTTTTGAATGAGTAATTCTAGTGTCCAGAAGCAGATGCACGTGGCAGCTTCCTCCAAATGCTACAGCGAGAGCCACCTTCGTTTCAAAGGCTTCCTGAAGCCATTGCTGAAGGAAGCTCAAGCCTTCCTTCCACCGCCCCCCCCCCCCCACTAAGCTGTCTCTACTGGATTTCTGCAGGTTAGATGCCTGCAGGGCTAAGTGGGCAGATTCCAAGCTGCCTATGGTATGTCACAGGCTAGGATTCCTCCTAGCCAGAGTAGTTGGTCAGCAGAGAATTCACGGGCATAGGCCAGAGTCGGGAGAGCTGGGCTAGTTCTAGCACCTGTATGCTAGGATCAGAGACCTCTGCCTCTGGGCCTTGCTTCCTCTGGCTGTGAGACCAAGGGATCCGAGACCAGGGCTCATCAGTCTTGTCTCTGCTGACCTTCTAGCTCGATATGCTGGTCAACCCGAAGACATGGATCAACGCGGCCACACAGATCTTCTACTCTCTGGGCCTGGGGTTTGGTAGCCTCATCGCCTTCGCCAGCTACAATGACCCTACCAACAACTGCCAGAAACACGCCATCATCGTGTCCCTTATCAACAGCTCCACCTCCATCTTTGCCAGCATCGTGACCTTCTCCATCTACGGCTTCAAAGCCACCTTCAACTATGAGGACTGCTTGAACAAGTGAGCGAGGCCATCTTGGTCTTGGGAATTGGGGACCCCAAGGTTCTAAGCAGAAAGGAGAAGGTCAGGGATGGGCAGAGGTCGCCCAAGCTGGGGTCCTCGAGGGAGGGGGTCTGTCGCAGACTGCCAGCATCGACATGATGAGTCTAGGCCAACACAGACCACACAGTTTCAATTGACATGAATTAACGTCCATTGAAATCACGGGATCTGCCTGTGGCTATGGCAGTTAAATAATGCTACCTCTACATCGAGTTAGTTCCTCGGTGGCATGAGCCACATTCAAGTCCTCTGTCCCCACAGACGACTAGACAGATGTTGGGACATTTCCACCCTCACACGGCCCCACTGTGTGAGTTTGGTTCCCGCGGTGAACCCCATTTCTATCGGAGTTGTCCAGCCAAGTCACCCGCAGTCATCTTGTGCTTTAGAAAGGTCACTGACCAGGCTGGGAAGGTGGCTCAGTGGTAGAGTGCTTGCCCAGCGTGCTTGAAGCCCCGGGTTCGATTCCTTAGTACCACGTACATGGAGAAAGCTGGAAGTGGCGCTGTGTGCTCAAGTAGTAGAGTGCTAGCCTTGAATTCAAGCCCCAGAACTGGTACGATAGATAGATAGAATGTCCTAGAGCCTGGCACTAGCAGCCCTAGGGCCTAGCACTAGCAGCTCACGCCTGTAATCCCAGCTACTTAGGAGGCTGAGATCTGAGGATCGTGGTTCAGAGCCAGTCCAGGCAGGAGAAAGTCTGTGAGATCCTTGACTCTTAAGTTCAATTAACCAACAAATGGCTGGGAAGGTGGCTCAGTGGTAGAGTGCTTGCCTAGCATGCATGAAGCCCTGGGTTCCATTCCCCGGTACCATGGACACAGAAAAAGCTGGAAGTGGTGCTGTTGGCTCAAGTGGTCGAGCGCTAGCCTTGAGCAAAAGAAGCTCAGGGACAGTGCCCAGGCCCTGAGTTCAAGCCCCTGGACTGGCAAAAAAAAAGTTCACCAGCCCACAGATTCCCTGATTCACATAGGCAGGAAGGAAGAGGGGTCAGCCTTGAACCTGAGCTACTGCAGCTTCAGGTATCAGTGTTTTTCCCCTCAGTGAAGATCACACTGACGGTCTCTAATGCAGGGTGATTCTACTGCTGACCAATTCTTTTGAACTCGAAGATGGCTCTGTAACAGCCAGCAACCTAGAGCAAGTCAAGGACTACCTAGCCTCCACTTACCCAAGCCAATACAGCCAAGTGTTCTCCCAGATTAAGAACTGCAGCTTGGAATCAGAGCTGGACACGGTAAGGCCCTGGGAAAATCCGAGCGGCTTCTGTCTGTGAGAATCAGGAAACTGAATTCTCCTCCCCCTGCAAATGAGAAACAAGAGATTCGACCGCCTCATTTGAATCCTTCTTTGGAGTTTTTTTTTTCCTTCCTTTCTCTCTTTCCCAGCTTTTCAAAAGAGGAGAAAGTCCTAACAGGCTTCATTTGTTATGTGATTGGAACAGAACCTACTAAGCACCCAGCGCTCCCTGTCAGGATGCATTTTCTTGGAAACACTTTGTCACTTGGGGTTTGGAATTTGTTTTCCTTTTGCAGCTTGTAGTACCATTGTGCTATTTCCATAACGGGTGATCAAAATCACCCTTCGACGGCTTTTGTTGTGGATTTATTGGCCAGTCGTGCATCTTTTGAGAACTATATCTACAAGCCTATTTGTTGATGACATTTTTGATTCCTTTTGAGTTTCCAGTGAAGCTTGCTATAGCTCTTGGATATTGTCATATATTCTGGATATTAATGTTTTCTCTGGTGAAACCTGGATATTGTATTCGATATTGGGTGATTGGATAATATTATTGATTATAGGGTATTATAAGAACAAAGCTTGACCTCGAAGCTATAAATATAGTAGCAACATCATAGTACTAGCATAAAAAGTCACATAGACCAATCTAGGTGGCTGCTGGTGGCTCATGCTTGTCAATCTGGCTACTCAGGAGGCTGAGATTGGAGGATTGAGGTTCAAAGCCAGCCCCGGCAGGGAAGTCTGTGAGTCTCTTATCTCCCACAAACCACCAGAAAACCAGAAGTGGTGGTGTGGCTCGAAGTGGTAGAGCGTTAGCCTTGAGCTGAAGAGCTCAGGGACAGCGCCCAGGCCCAGAGTTCAAGCCCCAGGATGGGAAAAAATAATTAATGAATAATTAATGAAGCTGGGAAAGCTGGGGTTACAGGACACCTAGTCATTCACAGTATTGGAAGTAGAAAGCATCCTAACAGCATTTTATTATGTTTTCATTGGGAATGTATATCATCCGGGGCATGAGAGGTCATGGAAAATGACAGAGTCCTCTATACATTTTCACTGCATGAATTCTGCACAGCACCCATTTCTTTTCTGGTCAGCTGTGGGGCTTGAGCTCAGAGCCTGGTGCTGTCCCTGAGCTCTTCAGCTCAAGCCGAGCACTCTACCACTTGAGCCACAGCGCCACTTCTGGTTTTCTGGTGGTGCATGGGAAATGAGAGTCTCATGGACTTTCCTGCCCAGGCTGGCTTTGAACCATGATCCTCTAGGTCTCAGCCTCCTGAGGAGCTAGGATGACAGGTGTGAGCCACCGGTGCCTGGCCACAGCTCCCATTTGTAATCGGTCCTGTTGAGCAGGGCAGGTAGAAGGTACAGGCCAGAATGTGGCTGTTCACAGCCATTTCCAAGGTCCTCTACAAGATGCTTAGCACCGGATGCATTAGATCACTGGTCTCTTGGGTGCATAACCGGTCTCTTCCTCGCCACGAGCAGGCTGTCCAGGGCACGGGCCTGGCCTTCATCGTCTATACCGAGGCCATTAAAAACATGGAGGTGTCCCAGCTGTGGTCGGTGCTGTACTTCTTCATGCTGTTGATGCTGGGCGTGGGGAGCATGCTGGGAAACACCACCGCCATCCTCACCCCTCTGACAGACAGCAAGCTCATTTCCAGATACCTGCCCAAGGAGGTCATCTCAGGTGAGAGTCGGGCAGCCGGCAGAGAGGAATCCAGAAGTGACGCTGTGGCTCAAGGGGTAGAGCACTAGCTTTGAGCTGAAGAGCTGAGGGACAGTGCCCAGGCCCAGAGTTCAAGCCCCACGACCAACCAAAAAAGAGAGAGAGAGAGAGAAAGGAAGGAAGGAAGGAAGGAAAGAAAGAAAGGAAGTGGTTGGGAAGGTGGCTCAGTGGTAGAGTGCTTGCCTTGCATACATGAGGCCCTGGGTTCAATTCCTCAGCACCACATAAGCAGAAAAAGCTGGAAGTGGCTCAAGTAGTAGAGTGTTTGCCTTGAGCTGAAGAGCTGAGGGACAATGCCCAGGCCCAGAGTTCAAGCCCCACAACTGAAAAAAGAAAGATAAAAAGAAGGAGAGAAGAAAGAGAGAGAGAGAAAGGGAGAAAGAGAAAGAAAGGAAAAAAGAAAGGAGAGAGAAAAGAAAGAAAGTGAAAGAGAGATAAAGGAAGGAGAGAAGAGAAAAAGAAAAAGAAAGGGAGAGAGAGAAAGAAAGAAAGAAAGAGAAAGAAAGAAAGAAAGAAAGAGAGAAAGAAAGACGGGAAGAGAGAAAAGAAAGAGAGAGATAAAGGAAGGACAGAAAAGAGAAAGAAAGAGAAAGGGAAGAAAAAGAGAAAGAGAAAGAAAGGAAGAGAGAAGAGAAAGAGAAAAGGAAGAAAGAGACTAAAAGAAAGGAAGGAAGGAACAAGGAGGGAAGGAGGGAGGGAAGGAAGGAAGGAAGGAAGGAAGGGAGAGAGGGAGGGAGGGAGGAAATGAAGGGAAAGCAGAGGAAAGGGAGGAAGGAAGGAAGGAAAGAAGGAAGGAACAAGGAAGGAAGGAGGGAGGGAGGGAAGGAAGGTAGGAAGGAAGGGAGAGAGGGAGGGAGGGAGGAAGTGAAGGGAAGGAGGAGGGAAGGGAGGAAGGAAGGAAGAAAGAAAGGAAGGAAGGAAGGAGGGAAGGAAGGAGGGAGGGAGGGAGGGAGGGAGGGAGGGAGGGAGGGAGGGAGGAGGAGGAGGAGCAGGGGCTGAGCAGGTGGTCTCGTGGCCCAGGTCTGCTGTGCCTTAGCAGCTGCGCCATCGGCCTGGTGTTCACCATGGAGGCGGGGAGCTACTGGTTTGACATCTTCAATGACTACTCGGCCACGCTGTCCGTGCTGCTCGTGGTCCTGGTGGAGATCATCGCCGTGTGCTACGTGTACGGGCTGAGGAGGTGAGCAGGCGGGCCGCGGTCCTCCCCCCCCCACTCCACATGGATAGCACTCATCCTCAACTTGCAGCTTAGTGCTGCTCCTCCAAGTTCCTTCCCTGTCCTCAGATCTCAGTGCATCACCTTCCCTTTGCCTCAGTGTGTGTGTGTGTGTGCGGTGAATAGCTCCTTCCTCTCTTTCTTGAATTTGTTTTCCCCCTTCGCATCACGGGGAGGCACCCTGAACCCCGTGGATGTCTGGGCCTGAGGTATCTCCCGCGATCAGAGCCTTACAGGGCACACCAGTCCGTCAAAGGGCTGTGGTGGGAAGCGATGGATTTCTAGGTGCTGGTTGATTTCCCATAGTAGCCTGGAGAGGGTTTTCCTGGCTTGCTTGTGGGGGGACACCACCATCTCGTGGCCATTCAGAGTATTGCAGGAAGTCCATCGGGGCCACCAGACCTCTCCATGCAGCCAGGTGTAGCAAAGAGAAAAGGAGAAAGGGGAAAGGAGGAGGAGCCCGGGTGGGAACAGCAGCCAGGGAGGGAACTGTGCTCTGGTGGCTCTCCCCCGGCTCCACACTGCAGGCCTTCCCCCAAAGGCCAGCCCACCACGAGATGTCCCCATGTCCCTCATGGGTAGAACGCCCCAGCCATTCTTTCCTTCCTACCCCAATGCCATCCCCCAGAAGGGATCGAAGAGGGGCGCTCGGGAATTGGGGGAGAGGGGTCTCTATCCCAGGAGTGGCACCCGGGATAGGATTTTCCTGGGTGCAGGGGACCCCGCACCCCCTGACTTCTTGCTACATGAACAATGCAGAGATCTCTCCACGTGATCCCAATAGATTCGAAAGGGACCTCCAGGCCACAACGGGTCGCACGCTCAACTGGTACTGGAAGATCATGTGGGCCTGTGTGAGCCCGCTGATCATCGTCAGCCTCTTCCTCTTCTACCTGAGTGACTACATCCTCACGGGGACCCTCCAGTACCAAGCCTGGGATGCCACGCAGGTACCACAAGGCCCCTGCGGAGCCTCCCTGTGGCCCTTTCCCCGCACAGTGTCCCCACAGAAGTCCCCCCTCAGCCCCGACCCCACACACCAGGGGTTCCACATCGGACAGGAGGACACACAAAGCTACTCAGGAGGCTGAGATCTGAGGATCAGGGTTCAAAGCCAGCCCGGGCAGGAAAGTCCATGAGACTCTGATCTCCAATGAACCACCAGAAAACCAGAAGTAGCACTGTGGCTCAAGTGGTAGAGCGCCAGCCTTGAGCTGAAAAGCTGAGGGACAGCGCCCAGGCCCAGAGTTCAGGCCCCACGACTGACAAGGAGAAAGAAAAAAAGGACCCACAGAGCCTTCCACAGAAAGTTCTGCTGTGGCTCATACCCACAGGGCTAGCCACTTAGGAGGCTGAGATTGGAGGATCCCATTTCAAAGCCAGCCTGGAGAATCTGTGCTGCTCTTATCTCCAAAAAAAAAAAAAAAAAAGAAAAGAAAAAAGAAAGAAAGAAAAAGAAAAGAAAAAGAAGCTAAAAGTGGATGGAGCCGGGCGCTGGTGGCTCACGCCTGTAATCCTAGCTACTCAGGAGGCTGAGATCTGAGGATCGCGGTTCAAAGCCAGCCTGGGCAGGAGAGACCGTGAGACTCCTATCTCCAATAAACCACCAGAAAACCGGAAGTGGCGCTGTAGCTCAAGTGGTAGAGCGCTCGCCTTGAGCTGAAGAGCTGAGGGACAACGCCCAGGCCCAGAGTTCAAGCCCCATGACCGACCAAAAAAAAAAGTGGATGGAGCTGGGGCTCAAGTGGTAGAGTGGTAGCCTTGAGCACAATAAACTCAAGGACAGAGCCCAGACCCTGAGTTCAATCGCCATGACAGATAGACAGACAGACACACAGACCAAGAAAGTTCTGGTCTAGACAGAGCAGCCCTGTGCTCAGGTGTCCGGGCTGATCTTCCTAGGTGGCTCTGCTCACCAGCTCTACACCCAGGGTGACCTAGGTACAGCTCCACAAGCCTGTTCCCACGGGACGTGGCCTGTCCAGCTAGCTGGAGGGGAGGGATGGGCAGTCATGATGGATGGATGGGAAGGAAGGTTCCACCCTGCTGGTCATGCTCTGTCTCTCCTAGGGACGGCTGGTGACAAAGGATTACCCTCCCTACGCACTGGCCATCATCGGGCTGCTGGTGGCCTCTTCTACCATGTGTATCCCACTGGTGGCCTTGGGGACGTTCATCAAGCGTCGACTCAAGAGAAGAGGCCCAGCCCCCATGGCCTGAGATCCAAACCCCCCGCCCCATCTCCCTGCCCTCCCTGGAGATCAGAGTCGGCAGCCACTTGCCTTGGTTATTTGTTATTGTTGGGGGTGGTCATGGGGCTTGAACTCTGGGCCTGGGTGCCATCCCTGAGCTCTTCAGCTCGAGGCAAGCAGTTTACCACTTGAGCCACAGCGCCACTTTTGGGTTTTTTTTTTCTGGTGGTTCATTGGAGATAAGAGTCTCACAGTCTTTCCTGCCCAGGCTGGTTTTGGACCACAGTCCTCTGATCTTAGCCTCCTTAGTAGCTAGGATGACAGGCATGAGCCACCAGCGCCTGGCTTTTTTTTTCCTTTTTAAGCACTTAATTCCGAAGTCCTAGGCCTGCCAGCCTCCTCAGTCATAAAGAAAGACAAGGTGTGGAAGAGAATGACTCCTTCTGGAAAAAAAAACCCACGCACCTCGGAAACACGCCGCTCCAGCCGCTCCAGCCCCCTGCTGGCCAAAGATCACACGAGCGACTTCCAGATTCTTGAGGGTCAACCTTGAAGATAAAAGTTCCCTCAATTCTAGAAAGAAAAAGAAAAAAATCTGAGACTTAAGGTGCACTGTGAGCTGAAATTGGACGATCATCCTCACCACGCAAAACTTAAGTGATCTGGTATTTTGCTGGAGGAAACACCAAGGTGTTACAAGACAATCTTATTTTATTTTAGTTTTTGGTTGGCTGTGGGGCTTGAACTCTGGGCCTGGGCACTGTCCCTCAATTCTTCAGCTTAAGATGAGTGCTCTACCCCTTGAGCCACAGTGGTTCACTGGAGATCAGAGTCCCACAGACTTTCCTGCTCCAGCTAGCTTTGAACCACAATCCTCAGATCTCAGCCTCCTGAGTAGCTAGGATGACAGGTGTGAGCCACCGGAGCCCAGCTAGAAGGCAATTGTTTTGAGATCAGTGTGGGGAGGTGTTGAAGTACCCCAGATAACTTATGGCTGGGGTCCAGCTCATTGTCTTTTTTTTTAAGTGACAGTCAATGTGCAATTTCCCCGTCTACCTCCTAAACGCTTTCAGCCATGAAGAAAGACTTTCCTTTAGGATTCCCAAAGAAGTCAGCTTTCTCTAATTTAAATTCACTGGGACCAATGTTCTCCATAAAAATCGCTCTAGCTAAGGGTGTTCAAAGCCACAGGAGGAATCACACAGATCTTCCCCCTTCTCCTCCCATCCATGGGAGGTGCCAGAAACTTCCGTGAGAGTTGACAAGACTGGAAGCAAACTACCGCCCCCCCCCCCCTCGACTTCCTGCTGATATTTGGATGTGGTGGTCAACGAACGTCCCTTTGAAACCAACTTGTAATTATTTATCTGTGCATAGGAGAGTTTTCTAAAAATGTACATAAATCAGACAGAGCTGAAGATATACGATATTTATGATTATAAGCATTAACCCATCAGAGAATGTGTGTATGGTTTTTGTTTTTAACTGCTGAAAAAAATAAATCCATCCCAGCCATCCCAGGGGACCATGTGGACGCAGGCATGTTCAGAAGAGGAAGGAGGTTTTATTAGTGGGGCCATCTTGCCCATAGAAGAGAATATGGCGTCTGCCCCTATCTAGGTGGTAACTCATAACTCAGGCTATAGGTAGAGAAGGTATTCTGCGTGTGCAGTTAGGTTTGGGTAGGGAGTAAGAGTCCGGAACACTAGGGCAGGGAGGAGCTCAGGTCTGGGGGGAAAGGTAGTAGGAGTGGCTGAGGACCTGAGTGGGGATCATGCTAACATTCCCCTCTTTATTGTTTAGTAATCATAACTAGGGGTACCAGGCTGGGAGTCTGGCCATAGGTCGTTTCTTTTTTTTTTTTTTTTTTTATTGTAAAGCTACTATACAGAGGGTTACAGTTACATGAGTGAGGTTATGAGTACACTTCCTCTTGAACATTGTTACCCCCTCCATTGTTTTCCCCCTACCATCCCCTCCCTCCCTCCCTTCCCAGAGGTTCTTTTTTTTTTTTTTTTTTTTTTTTATTGTGATTAAATGATTACATAATTTCAAAGTCACAAGTTCATTCTAACTTCCCTGGAGCAAATTGTCTACCACAGTCTGTAATATATAACAGTGTTCACATGTTATATACCATATTTGTGATCAGCAGCATGAGGATATTTAGTAGTGGTTCAACCAGATGAGCAGGAGTTCTTTGTTTCTTAAGTCCTGTTAGTTTTGTCGTATCACCTAACCTTTTGGATTTAGCATCCACTTATGAGGGAGACCATGTACCGTTTGTCTCTTCGTTCTTGGCTTACCTCGCTCAACATGATTCCTTCTAGCTCCATCCATTTCCCTGCAAATGCCATTATTTTGTCATTTCTAATGGCTGCATAATATTCCATTGTGTATAGATACCACAATTTTTGGATCCATTCATCTGTGGTGGGACACCTAGGTTGTTTCCATATCCTAGCTATTGCGAACAGTGCTGCAATAAACATGGAGGTGCACGTGTCCTTGTATATTGGTTCCTGTTGTTCAGGGTAGATGCCTAGAAGTGGTATGACTGGGTCGTAAGGGAGGTCAATCTTTAGCTTTCTAAGGACCCTCCAGACTGCTTTCCAAAGTGGTTGTATAAGTGTACATTCCCACCAGCAGTGTAATAGGGTTCCTCTTTCTCCACATCCCCTCCAGCATTTGTCGTTGGCTGATTTGTGGATGTGGGACATTCTGACTGGGGTAAGGTGGTATCTCAGGGTTGTCTTTATTTGCATTTCCTTCACCACCAGGGATGATGAACATTTCCTCATGTGTTTCTTTGCCATTTTTATTTCTTCATTTGAGAAGTCCCTCTTTAGTTCCCTTGCCCAATTAGTAATTGGTTTGTTAGGTTTGGGAGGGATTAGTTTCTTGAGTTCCCTGTATATACAGGATGTTAACCCCTTGTCTGATATATTGCTGGTAAATATTTTTTCCCAATTAGTTGGTTGTCTTTCTAGCTTAGTTGCGATAGATTTAGCTGTGCAGAAGCTTTTTATTTTAAGGTAGTCCCATTTGTCGAGTCTCTCTCCAACTTGTTGTGCATAGGTCGTTTCTTTTGGTGCTACTTCCTGCTGTAAAGGAGCAAAGTAGTCCCGGGTTCCCTGATTAGTGTTTGGCTGGGTACCATCCAAGAAGTCTTTGCTTGACTGTTTGGTGGGTAAAGGTCTCGTCTTTTCCATGAGAATACGCATCTAAAATGCAAGGTATAATTAGTAAAAGGCAAAAATTTATTGTTAGCAGGCCCAAAAAATTTATTGTTAGAGATAAGTCAGGGAGGGATTGATTCCCAGAAGGGTCTATCAAAGAGCTGAGATTGGGCTGGGCATCAGTGGCTCACACCTGTCATCCTAGCTACTCAGGAGGCTGAGATCTGAGGATCACAGTTCAAAGCCAGCCCCAGCAGGAAAGTCCGTGAGACTCTTATCTCCAATAAACCACTCAGAAAACCGGAAGTGGCGCTGTGGCTCAAGTGGTAGAGTGCTTGCCTTGAGCCGAAGAGCTGAGGGACAGCGCCCAGGCCCAGAGTTCAAGCCCCATGACCAAAAGGGGAAAAAAAAATCTGAGATTGCCTTCCCCATCTTGGATTGGAAACAACATGGTACCTGACTCCCCATATCCTGGAGGGGAGGAGTAAGACATTTCCGATTTTATCTTAGGATCACAGGAGGAGAAGGAGGAGGAGTTAGCAGAGATGTTTAAAGGTGCCAGAGCCAATGATTCTCTTTTGGCTACTTCCTGCTGGCTTGGGGCATTGAGGAATCACTGGATCTGGGGTCTTTAGGGTCTGGGTCTGTGCTGGGCAAAGCAGGGCTGTATAAAGTGAAGTCTCGGGTTGCCTGTAGTAACAGAATGGCTGTTATCCTGTTGAAAGGAAACCTTGGAAAGGCATGATCAGGCAAAAGGTTGAGTCTTTCCAGGGCTGTTACACCAGCTAGGGGCTACTCCTGTCTATTGCTGTCTAGTGCTTTTGTGTTCAACTTCAGACCATTTTTTGTTGTTTTTCGTGTGTGTGTGTGTGTGTGTGTGCATATTTCCCAGTGCAGCTGTGGAGCTCATTTCCTTTGTTTCTGTATGTATATGTATTTATTATTTTATTTCTTGGTTGGTCGTGGGACTTGAACTCTGGGCCTGGGCGCTATCCCTCAGCTCTTCAGCTCAAGGCCAGTGCTCAACCACTTGATCCACAGCACTACTTCTGATTTTCTGGTGGTTCCTAGGGGATAAGAGTCTCACGGACTTTCCTGCCCGGGCTGGCTTTGCACCTCGATCCTCAGATCTCAGCCTCCTGAGTAGCTAGGATGACAGGTGTGAGCCACTGGCACCTGACGCTGCATGTATTTATATTTGAGTGCTGTTGCTGTTGATGGCTGAGGATCAGTCAAGTTCCTTTTATGGCAGTACCCCCACTCCAGCCACCCCTGGTTCCCTCGTCTTTCTAACCCCTGACCAGTGGCAGCCTGGACATCCTGGGTCCTTGGGTGCTAAACTTTGGTGAGTGTTCCCAGGCCTAGGCGCCCCCAGAGGCTTTGGCTCCTCCTGCCCCTTCCTTTGGGCAGCCTGGGCTGGGATTCAGGGTGTATGTCACTTGGCTAACCCTTGTTGGTAGCTGTGGGTCTCTAACTTCAGCCATGCCTTCCCCCCCCCATCCTTGCTGCTAGACACTCCGGATGAGGACAGGTGGGGAACATGGGACCCCCAGCCGACCCCCCTCCTTCTCCTTTTCTCCTTGAAGCCATGCGGGCAGGTGGTGCTGGTGGCCAGGGAGGAGCTGGGGTTCAGTGCTGTCCCCTGTGGCTGGCTGGGGTGTCATCCTGCAGGGGGAGGTGAGTGGGGTCTGGGTGGGCCCCCCAAATCCTGGGACCTGGTCCCTGGTGACCATGATCATCCACCATGCTCCTCGCGTTTGGGGCGCTGACACCCTACTCACAGAGGTCTTCCCCCCCCATCTCCTTCACCCCTCCTCGGCCCTGGCACCCCAAACTACCCACATCTCAGGCAACCTCGGCCACACCAAGGAGCCTCCATTTGTTCCCAGAATGGAGTGACCATGACCTTTCTCAGGCTCAACACCCCAAGATGGAAAAGGGGAGCAGCTCCAAGAGCTGTGTGATATGATAATCAGTAATTACCAGGAGTGGACTGACTGCAATTGTTGGTCATTGAGGGAGCTTGAACTCAGGGCCTGGGCACTGTCCCTGGGCTTCTTTATGCGCAAGGCTAGCGCCCTACCACTTGAACCACAGAACCACTTCCAGTTTTGGAGTGGCTCACTGGAGCTAAGAGTCTCATGGGGACTTTTCTGCCCAGGCTGGCTTTGAGCCGTGATCCTCAGGTCTCAGCTTCCTGAGTAGCTAGGATGACAGGCATGAGCCACTAAAGGAGCATCATGGAGTATACCCTGAAGGAGTATAAAACGTTGAGGGATGAAGTGGTCTTTTCTGGCTATTTTCTGCTGGCATGGGGGTACCGGGGAGTCACGGGGGCTGGGGTCTTCAGGCTCCAGGTCCGTGCTGGGCAGGGCGGTGTAAGGGAACTCCTCCGGTTGCCTGTAGTAATGGCCTTGATGTGTTCCCAGTCGGTGTCCGGAGCAAGGACTGTAATCCTGTTATGAGAGAAACTTGCAAAAAGTGAGATCAGGCAAAAGGCTGACAAGGTGGCAAGAACTAGGTGAAATGAATGACACTGGAAAACACACCTGGGCACAAGGCAGAAAAGTCCCTTTGGAGCAGAAGCCCCATTTTAGCCCATTACAGGGAAGGAGGTATTTCCAGGTAACTGGACTAGAGATGTCTGGACTGAATAGTATGGATGCGGAAGTAGAAAATGGCAGGTGACAGAGGCAAGACTCTAAGTTCCTATCCAGTTGGAAGGTAGGTAGACAGGTATTGGATAAGCAAGTTTATTAACTATTTCTTCTGGTCTCCCAGCTCTGGTTAATTTTGGAAGGTCCCCAACAAATTGTGTGTGTGTTTGTGCGTGTGCCAGTCCTGTGACTTGAACTCAGGGCCTGGGAACTATCCCTGATTTTCTTTTTCTCAAGACTGGCGCTCTACCACTTGACCTACACTGAATGGTGCAATTCAGGCCCAGAGATCAAATCCCAGGAGTGGTACCAAAGGCGGGGAAGGGGAGGGGGGAGAATGGAGGGGAAGGCCTCAACCAATACCTGAATGTTGTAGTAGTAGTAGTAGTAGCAGTAGATCTTTATCATTCCAGTGATGACAGAAACCATAAAACAGGGGCTGGGAAGGTGGCTCAGTGGTAGAGTGCTTGCCTCGCATGCATGAGGCCCTGGGTTCAGTTCCTCGGCACTATATAAGCAGAAAAGGCAGGAAGTTGGCACTGTGGCTCAAGTGGTAGAGCACTAGCCTTGAGCTGAAGAGCTCAGTGACAGCACCTAGGTCCAGAGTTCAGGCCCCACGACCAACAAAACAACATCAACAGCAACCACAAAACAGAAAGAGGGCATGCTAAAACAGGTAGCTGGGTTAGGGGAAAAAGTGAAATGACCGGTGCAAACAGAGGCTGGAAGCATGTTTCAGCAGGATAGCACCTACCTACCATGTACTGCGAGTTCAAATCTTAGTACCACAAAAATAAAAGTACTCAGTTAAACCAAAAATAAAATAGTATGGGAGCCGGGCGCCAGTGACTCACACCTGTCATCCTACCTATTCAGGAGGCTGAGATCTGAGGATCATGGTTTAAAGCCAACCAAGGTAAGAAAGGCCACGAGACTCTTATCTCTAATTAACCACCAGAAAACTAGAAGTAGAGTTAAGTCTCAAAGTGGTAGAGCACTAGCCTTGAGCAAAAAAAGCTCACAGACAGTGCTCAGGCCTTGAGTTTAAGGCCCAACCAATCAAAGAAAAATAAAGCAGTGTGGGAGCAGACTAAATGATAGAAAACAACTTAGAGGTCCTGTAAGTTTAAATTCAACCCCTTGATAAATACACTAAATGTAACTGGCCAAGATTTGCAAATTAGATTAAAAAAAAAAAAAGCAGGACCAATGTCTAAAACAAAAACAAACATATGGCTTGACAGTAAAAGAATGACAAAATCTTCCAAGTCAAGAGGAAGCTAAGAGTTTAACATAGAGTTTAGTTCGGAATGATTGATATGCTAGAGCTGAAGAGGAGTACTTCAGAGTCACAGAAGGGGTGAATTCACACCTTCAACAAGGACATCACCTTCAAGTACACACCTGATGACAGCACTGACAGGAAAGGGGACAGACACAATTATAGTTGGGAGATTGTAACACTTCTCTATGAAAACAGTGTCAAAAAGTCAAGAGAATCAGTAAAGCCAGGTGCTGGTGGCTCACGCCTGTCATCCCAACAACTCAGGAGGTTGAGATCTGAGGATCGGAGTTCAAAACCAGCCCGGGCAGGGAAGTCTGTGAGACTCTGATCTCCATTGAACCACCAGAAAACCAGGAGTGGTGCTGTGGTTCAAGTGGTAGAGCACTAGCCTTGAGCAAAAGAAGCTCAGGGACAGCGCCCAGGCCC
This sequence comes from Dipodomys spectabilis, assembly GCF_019054845.1. Taxonomy (NCBI): domain Eukaryota; kingdom Metazoa; phylum Chordata; class Mammalia; order Rodentia; family Heteromyidae; genus Dipodomys; species Dipodomys spectabilis. The sequence continues at coordinate 194,906 of NW_024871272.1, read as the reverse complement.
TCAATTCAAGCCTCAGGACTGGCAAAACACACACACACACAACATACAACTGACTTTATACTCACTCATACTGCTGAGAATGTCAGGAGGGTCTTAACGAGACAATGGCAACCATCTAGATGAGTGATAACGAGTGGGAACAGAGTGAGCAGTGTAGACTGGAGAAACGGGGTCAATTTTTAAAATGGCGAGTAAGATGTGCTCGTGGCTTGAACGATGAGCTGACACCAAGAATTTCTGGCTGGCCAGAAAGCTGAGGAAGGTTTTGGAGTGGCTTTCAAGTGACATGAACCTTGAGGGGTAGGAGGATTTCAGGAGAAAAGACTTTCCAACTTGTAAAAGTTGAGATGGTAACTACTCAGGAGGCTGAGATCTGGGGATCATGGTTTGAAGCCAGACCAGGCAGGAAAGTCCATGCGACTCTTACTGCCAATTAACTACTGGGGGAGGGAAAAAAGCAAGAAATGGAGCTGTGGCTCAAGTGGTCGAGCACTAGCCTTGAGAAGAAAAGCTGAGAGAAAGCAGACCCTGAGTTCAAACCCCGGGGGCGGGGGGGGGGGGGGGCTGGAGACATGGCTCAGTTGATGGTAGAGTGCTACCTGATGAGCAAAAGCATCAGGTACCGAGTTCAAGTCCCAGTCTCAGACAAAAAAAAAAAAAGGAAAAAAAAGTTCAGATTCTTTGAAAAGAAGGAAGGCCAAACAGGTAGCTAGTTCCAGGGAGAGATGCAAGGTAATTGTACTCTGGAGAGTTCTGTGCACATCAAGAGGCCAAATACGGAACCCTGGATCAGTTCCATTCGGAGAGGTTGGGGAAGGACAAGCCACCAGTTAGAATAAGCAGGACAAGGAAGAAGGGACATTTTCCAAGAGTGAAAATCTGATCCTGGAGGAGTGCCTAAGCTGGTGGGAAGGAAGGAAGGAAGGAGAAAACGAGGAGAAAGGCTTGGGTGTGATAATGGTGTCTCTAGGGGGAGGGGAGAGGTAAAAAAGGATTGTGGTAACACTCATAAAAGGTGAGGGTAAGTTCAAGACAGGAGGAAGGGAAAGGAAGGGAAGGGAAAGGGAGGGAAGGGAAAGGAAGGGAAGGGAAGGGAAGGGAAGGGAAGGGAAGGGAAGGGAGGGAGGGAGGGAGGGGAGGGGAGGGGAGGGAAGGGAAGGAAGGAAGGAAGGAAGGAAGGAAGGAAGGAAGGAAGGAAGGATGGACAGACCTACAGAGGCTCTGATTGCTCTAGTGTTCATTTGTATTAGGGAAAGACAGCAACCAGCATAAGAGTGTAGCAGAGACAGAGAACACTGCTGTAGTTTCTTCTAACTGGGTGGTTTTAGAGGAAGCCCTGCAGAGAAGCCGAGAGAGGAAGTGGAAAGCAAACCCTGCCCACCTGGTAGTGGCACTGGTACATGGAAAGGAAGAAAGGTCAGGATGGTTTTGTGGTGAGCAGGGCCTGCAGCGCAGGTACAGGGCGTGGGGCCCTGGCTTGGGTAGCCATTGTACAACAAACACCGCATTTCACGACAAGAAACACAACAGGGGAGAGCCGGGTTGTATTGCTGAACACCAATATGTCACTTTATTATTTGGATGATTTCCCCATTTGTCACATACCTGCCAAGGTTTACACAATGAGGGGAACAAAGAAATCAAAGAGAATTGGAAGCAATTGATCAGCTGAGAATTCTGCACCCTCTTTAACCCTTTAACTCTTGACTCAGCAGAGATAACCTTCCATTCATCCTCACGGCTCTTGGTAAAAATCTGTGTTGAGATTGTCACATATCTTTTAAATACACAGAGAATTGCCAGAAGTACATAATTTTTTTAATATATATATACACATATATATATATACACACACCTACAGAAAAATACAAGACTGTTTTTCCCCGCCCCCCCTCCACAATGTTTTAATACACTACTGTTAATTATGCAACTTCTGAGGACAGGTTAAGGGGGGGGGGGTCACAAGGAAGTGTTTGGAGCAAGGAAGTCATTTGGTCCGATATTAACGCAGCGGGTTTCTTGCTCCTTCCCTCTGAACGTGATGACACACGAGGACATACAACACATGCGGCCATCCACTTACCGACAGCTGAGTGAAGACACCACTCAAGAGACAGACACCCGTGGGCTGGAAGGCCCACCCCCAACCACACACCACTAAAAAGGCTCCGCACCATCAACGCCAACACTGCTGATCCTAAAATGAGCACCATATATACATCTGAATATATATATATATAGATAGATAGATATAAAAAAAACAACAGAACCACCATTGAAAACCAGACACAGATGGGTTAGTTAAAAGGTGCAGTTCCAAGGCTCTACGTAATCACAGGAAAAAAGTATGTACACCGCTTGGAAAAGAGCTGCAACAGAGAGTTTTATTGCCAATACCCTCGGTGAAAAACTCCTCTCAGACGTCTCATGGCAGATGCAACGTGACCCACAACCTTTTTTTTAATTTTTAGTTTTTTTTTTTTTTTAAATTTCTGGCCCTTTTGTGAGATTCCCTGGCTCAAGGATTTGCAAGCGAATATGCTCTATGGCTTCACCCACACGTCTATGTCTCCCAGCATCTGATAACACGCATCACAAGGAACTAAGAGCTGTGGCTCCAAACCTGTCTAGCTAGCCAGCCTAGGTCTAGAAAGTGGAAACAAAAAAACCTAAGTATTTCAGGTATTTTACCTTTTTGACTTTAGTACAGTTAGGTATACTGCGAGAGAGTCCTCTAAGTAAAACACAGGGGTGGCGGCCGAGTCCGGGTCCCGTCCGCAGACTCGGGGGTTCGGGCCCCGCGGTGCTCCCGCCTGCTCAGGAGCGCGTGCGCGGGGGCCGCGCGTGCCCCCGAAGCACCCCCCCCGGCCCCCGTGTGGGGAGCCCCCTGCCACCGGTGACTTTCCAGAACGGGCCGTCTAGCTCATCTGCAGGGCACCTCGGCCCACCGGAGGAAAACGCCGGGCGGGATGATTGTCCGCTCCGAAGCAGCGCGGGCTGGGGGGGGCTGGGGTGCGGGGGGGCTGGGGTGCGGGGGGGAGGGGGGCTGGGGTGCGGGGGGAGGGGGGCTGGGGTGCGGGGGGGGAGGGGGGCTGGGGTGCGGGGGGAGGGGGGCTGGGGTGCGGGGGGGCTGGGGTGTGTGGGGGAGGGGGGCTGGGGTGTGTGTGGGGGAGGGGGGCTGGGGTGTGTGTGGGGGAGGGGGGCTGGGGTGTGTGTGGGGGAGGGGGGCTGGGGTGTGTGTGGGGGAGGGGGGCTGGGGTGTGTGGGGGGAGGGGGAATGGGGTGTGTGGGGGGGAGGGGGGCTGGGGTGTGTGGGGGGAGGGGGGCTGGGGTGTGTGGGGGGGAGGGGGGCTGGGGTGCGGGGGGGCTGGGGTGTGGGGGGGAGGGGGGCTGGGGTGTGTGTGGGGGAGGGGGCTGGGGTGTGTGTGGGGGAGGGGGGCTGGGGTGCGGGGGGCTGGGGTGCGGGGGGAGGGGGGCTGGGGTGCGGGGGGGCTGGGGTACGGGGGGGGAGGGGGGCTGGGGTGTGTGTGGGGGAGGGGGGCTGGGGTGTGGGGGGGCAGGGCGGGCTGAGCTCCACACTTCCGCCTTCCTGGGCCGATGCTCCTAGCTAACTGAGCGGGAGGCTTGGAATGGAATGAAGAGGGAAAAATAAACACCTAATTCACCCAACTCTGAAATACAGACCGCGGGGGGGGGGGGGGGGGGGGGGTGCCCGGGCCCGGGGGAGGTGAGGGGAGGGGGGTGTCTGGGCCCGGGGGAGGTGAGGGGAGGGGGGTGTCCGGGCCCGGGGGAGGTGAGGGGAGGGGGGGTGTCCGGGCCCGGGGGAGGGGTGAGGGGAGGGGGGTGTCCGGGCCCGGGGGAGGTGAGGGGAGGGGGGTGTCCGGGCCCGGGGGAGGTGAGGGGAGGGGGGTGTCCGGGCCCGGGGGAGGTGAGGGGAGGGGGGGGGGGTGTCCGGGCCCGGGGGAGGTGAGGAGGGGAGGGGGGGGGGTGTCCGGGGCCCGGGGGAGGTGAGGGGAGGGGGGGGTGTCCGGGGCCCGGGGGAGGTGAGGGGAGGGGGGGTGTCCGGGGCCCGGGGGAGGGGTGAGGGGAGGGGGGGTGTCCGGGCCCGGGGGAGGGGAGGTGAGGGGAGGGGGGTGTCCGGGCCCGGGGGAGGGGTGAGGGGAGGGGGGGTGTCCGGGGCCCGGGGGAGGTGAGGGGAGGGGGGGTGTCCGGGGCCCGGGGGAGGGGTGAGGGGAGGGGGGGTGTCCGGGCCCGGGGGAGGGGTGAGGGGAGGGGGGTGTCCGGGCCCGGGGGAGGTGAGGGGAGGGGGGTGTCCGGGCCCGGGGGAGGTGAGGGGAGGGGGGTGTCCGGGCCCGGGGGAGGTGAGGGGAGGGGGGTGTCCGGGCCCGGGGGAGGTGAGGGGAGGGGGGGGGGTGTCCGGGCCCGGGGGAGGTGAGGAGGGGAGGGGGGGGGTGTCCGGGGCCCGGGGGAGGTGAGGGGAGGGGGGGTGTCCGGGGCCCGGGGGAGGTGAGGGGAGGGGGGGTGTCCGGGGCCCGGGGGAGGGGTGAGGGGAGGGGGGTGTCCGGGCCCGGGGGAGGGGTGAGGGGAGGGGGGTGTCCGGGCCCGGGGGAGGGGTGAGGGGAGGGGGGTGTCCGGGCCCGGGGGAGGGGTGAGGGGAGGGGGGTGTCCGGGCCCGGGGGAGGGGTGAGGGGAGGGGGGTGTCCGGGCCCGGGGGAGGTGAGGGGAGGGGGGGTGTCCGGGCCCGGGGGAGGGGAGGTGAGGGGAGGGGGGGTGTCCGGGCCCGGGGGAGGGGTGAGGGGAGGGGGGTGTCCGGGCCCGGGGGAGGGGGGAGGGGAGGGGGGTGTCCGGGCCCGGGGGAGGGGGGAGGGGAGGGGGGTGTCCGGGCCCGGGGGAGGGGAGGGGAGGGGGCTGTCTGGGCCCGGGGGAGGTGAGGAGGGGAGGGGGGGGTCCCCGGGCCCGGGGGAGGGGTGAGGGGAGGGGGGTGTCCGGGCCCGGGGACCCCCGCGGGCCCACGGGCCGCCGATTGTCTGCTGGAGCCCTCACCGCGCGGAGCTGCCGTGTAAATCTAGCTCTGGTACAAAGACAAGGAAAGCGTTTTCTCTCGTGTTTTTCCCGGTGAAGTTACAGAGGAGCCCGAACCGTTTCCACATCACCTCAGCTCGGGCCGGCGCGGCCCTGGTCGCCCTGCCCCGCGCATGCGCCCGGCGGCGGCACAGCACGCGGCCCAGCCCGGCCCGGCCCGCGCATGCGCCCGGCGGCGGCACAGCACGCGGCCCTGGTGCCCCGGCCCAGCCCGCGCATGCGCCCGGCGGCGGCACAGCAAGCGACCCTGGTGGCCCGGCCCGGCCCGCGCATGCGCCCGGCGGCCGCACAGCACGCGGCCCTGGTGGCCCGGCCCGGCCCGCGCATGCGCCCGGCGGCCGCACAGCACGCGGCCCTGGCGTCGCGTTCTGGCCCGGCCCGCGCTGCGCAGCGGCGGCGTCCGCGTTATTGCTTTGGTCAGTCCAGAGCGCGCGTGCGCATGTGCGTGCAGCGGCGGCCGTCACGCGGGGTTCTCACCAGCAGACAAGGGCCTTTCCCTTTCCCTCTCTCCCCGCTCCGGGCTTAAGTGCAGGACGTCAAGATTGCCAAGTGCTCTGGATACACGTTTTAATTCAATCCCGACCGTCACCCGCCGGGCACCAGGACCGGGACGCGGGAGACTCTTCCGGCCGGGAGGACACGTCTAGCAGCATGCACAAAGACCATGCATTGTCACGCCGTCGGGAGCGCGGCCGACAGAGGAACACACAGCCTAGCCGCGCTCGGGCCGGGCGAGGCTCTGGCGCGAAGCAGCAGGGGCGGGCGGGCGGCCGGGCGGGACGACGTCCAAAGGCGTCCGCGCGCAGGCGCGCGCGCGGCGTCGCGGTCAGATGACGTGGCAGCAGCTGGCCGGGCTGGGCGCGCACAGCAGGCCCTCCTTGGGGCTGCGCTGGATGTTCACGGAGATGGTCTTCTCGCACAGCGGCAGCTGCAGCACGTTGTTCTTCAGGCCGCGGCTCTGCAGGCCGCGCAGGTCGGCCGAGGCCTCGGAGAAGAAGCGCAGGGCGGGGCCGCGGCCGGGGCCGCCCTCGCCGCCGCCGGGCGCCCGGCCCGCGCCGCCCGCGCCCCCCACGCACATCTTCCACGACGACTTCTCCTGCACCTTGACGCTCGACAGCGCCAGGCCGCGGCGCGGGTCCAGCAGGTAGGGCGCGCCGCCGCGCAGCTGCGAGCCCAGGCACAGCCCCACCAGCTTGAGGCTCTCCACCAGCTCGCCGGGCCCGCGGGGCGCGGGGGCCGGGGCCGGGGCCGGGGCCCCCGCGCAGCGCCGCACCGAGCCCGAGCCGCCCGCCGGGCCCGCGCCGCCCGCCGCGGGGCCGCCGCCGCCTCCCCCGCCGCCGCCGCCGCCCGCGCCGTGCTCGCCCCCGGGGCTCGTCTTGTCCGCGCCCGCGCCGCCCGCGCCCGGCTTGCCCTGGCCGCCGCCGCCGCCGCCGCCGTCGCCCTCGCTGCCCGGCGGGCCCTCGCTGCTGTCCCGCCGGTGCCACGAGTAGCCGAAGCCGCCGCCGTCCTTGTCGAGCCGCCGCCGGCTCTCCGAGTCGTCGTCGCTGGTCTCCGAGCTGCTGCAGCTGGAGCCGCGGCCCTGGCTTTTCCGCCGGTGGTAGCGCTTGTGCACCGTGCCCGGCGACGCGATGTTCATCTTGAGGCGGCTCAGCTTGGGCGGCAGGTTCTCGTCCATGTCGAACTCGTCGTCCGACTCGCCCTCCTCGAAGATCTGGTTGAGCACCGGCGCGCTCTTGCGCGACGTCAGGCGGTTGGTGACCGACGGCTTGCGGCGCAGGACCACCTGCGTGGACAGGGACATGGGTTTCTTGTCCTCCTCGTCCTCCTCCTCGTCCTCCTCCACACGGAACAGGCACTTGCGCCCGCCCGCCGCGGGCTGGAGGCCGCCGGGCGGCGCGGCGGCCAGCGCGGGCCCCGCCAGCTCGGGCAGCTCGTCCTTCTTGGCCGCGTCGCACAGGCCCTTGCCGCGGTGCCCGTTGAGCACGCCGTCCCCGGCCCGCGCGGGGCGCGGGCGGCACCGTCGCGTGGGACAGCGGTGTGGCCGTCAGGTCGTCCTCCAGGTCCTGGGGCACGTCGATTTTGGTGGGCCACGACTGCCTGTGGAACGACAGATGGGGGGAACACGTGGTCATGCACCAGGTCATGCACCCTCGCACACCACAGGGGAATGTGGACATGCGCACACCACCACCCTTGCACACTCCCGGCATTCAGCCACAACGTCCCCACGCACATCCTTCCCGTGGCTCTGCCGGCACGGGCGTGAAAATAATTCACCTGCGCTGCCAGCACAGGTTTGTCTCCACCATGGTGCAAAACACTTGGCCGTGCATTGAAATAAATGGAAACAGAATGGACTTAGAAAAACCAGGGCTGTGGCACGTGTGAAGAGGAGCGTGGAAGCTAGTGGACACTGCAATGTCCACATGAGATTACAGGCAGAAGCATTGATGGTATCTCGACTCGGAGGCCGCGCAGGGCTCAGGGCACTCTGGCTGGTTTTGGTATAAATGTCTTGTAATCTCCACAGCCCCCTCCTGTCCCTGGGAACGGGAGCACAGGAGGCTACGCTGGTGCCACAGACATTTAAAACTGCCACTTTCACACCGTGACATTTCCATTTCCCACTGATTGTGTTACTCTTAAAATACAGCCCAATTCAATCTATAGCCCTGAACACACCATAGCTTTTCCATCATAGCCGTCTCTCTCCCCGCAGCTTGGAAGCAGGAGACAGAGAGCATGTGCAGGTGCTTCTCCTTTCCCTCCATCCCCAACTTCAAGCCAAAATCCATGTCCAGACACAAGGCTGGCCATGGCATCGCGGGCACTTTCCCATTGGGTGTGACGAATCAAACCGGAACAGCTCGCCTTACCCAGCTTGCAGGGCAGCACCCCGCAGAATGAGACCACGTGGGTCATCTTCACAGAAAACATGGTGGGTGAGAAAACCATGACTTAAAGAATAGCCGGCTAACAAAAAAATGACAAATCGGATGTAACGCTAGCTCACCGTGACAACCCGCTCCTTGTGTCAGCTGCACCTGCGGGAGCCGCTCCTGAAGTCCTGGGACCTACAACTCCTCCATGGAGCAATGCTTACTATCTCCCTTTTCAGATAAAGCAATCCACACACATACACTCTCTCTCTCTCTCTCTCTCTCTCATACTCACCCAGTCTTGAAGCTGGTGCGTGGACAGCTTTCCCCAGGCACCTAGGAACCTGGTGGAACTAGGTAAGCACTCCTAAGGAAGGAGGCAAGCACCAAGCTTGGGGCTCAGTACTTTACAGGACTAGATGCAACCCAGCCCACAAGGGAAGTAAGCCCCATCGCCTCACCTCTCAGAGGCAGCGAGTGAGTGGGAGAGGCGAGGGGTCCCCTCGAGGCCCAGAAGCTCATAAATCCACTACTGTCCTTTTTATTTAAAAAAAAAAAAATTAAAAGAATGGACAGAAAATTCAACCTTTTTCCTGGAATGAAATCTAAGAAAATAACGCCCGGGATAGACACGTTAAGACTCCGAAGAATGCTGGGAAGGTGGCTCAGTGGTAGAGCGCTTGCCTTGCATGCCTGAGGCCCTGGGTTCGATTCCTCAGCACCACATAAGCAAAAAGAAAAAAGCCGGAAGTGGCGCTGTGGCTCAAGTGGTAGAGCGCTGGCCTTGAGCTGAAGAGCTGAGGGACAGCGCCCAGGCCCAGAGTTCAAGCCCCACGACTGACAAAAAAAAAAAAAGACTCCAAAGAGTTACATGAGAACAAGTGGCAGCCGCGCAGGCGGGGACACGGTCTTCTCCACACGTGTCCTCCTGGCCTGCCTGCTCCACGGAGCCCAATGACCCAGGGACGCAGGACGCGACGCACTTGTGCATAACCACGGGGCCGGACGTGAGTCACCTCTCGCTCTGGGGTTGAGAAGAGTGAGGGAAAGTTCACTCTTTCAACAGCGGGACTTACTAAAAACTGGCGAGGTATTTTTCTCACCTAAACTGGGCCTTGATGTTGCTCGGGCTGGCAGATCGGGTCTGTATCTCTTTCTCTTGCTTCTCCCTCAGGATCCTTTCGGCAAGCAGGAAGTAAGTGGCGGTGATGTGGTTATACCTGTTGGTCTCCAGGGCTCTGCGGAAAACAAGGTGGGAGCAAATCTGAGCCACACAGAGCAGTGGGGGTTTGTTTTGTGTTTCCATTTAACACACACACACACACACACACAAAAGTCTAAGCAAATGGAATTCAGTACCTGGAAACTTCAAACATGCCAACAAAGAGAGGAAAAAAAAAATCTTGTACTTAAGTCACTCTTAAAATTCTAAAACTGAATGAAAATGCTCATTTGCCCCCCCCCACACCCCCCCGCAAATGCTGACAGCAGCTGAGCTAGCCATCAGCTTTGGGTGCACTGGAAATGAACTTCATGCGCATGTAGAGTGCTGTCAGTTATGTGTAAAACCGGCTTAACGGGAAGCGAGGAGGCTCTGTTACAGGAGCGTACTGAAGAGGTGGCAGCAAGGCAGACATGGCATGCTCAGACTCTCATCACGTCCAAGCCTTGATGAGGCGCTAGGCCGTTACTCGTGCAACCGAGAGCCCATCACCCACCATCAGCCCCTGCCTTGAATTAAGTCTCCGTCTTTGCTTCAGCAGCAGCAGAGATCCCCTCTTTCAGATGTACAGAAGGGACAGCGAGGACGAGGGGAAATTCATGTGTGGTGAGCCCCTGTAGGGCAGCTGCCCTTCCAAGGGACCCGAGACCCCCACTGCGTGAGCCAGAGCACCCTTCTCTTCCCTCCTTCAGGCCTCCCTCCCCCATCAGACCAGATCGTCTCCCTCACAAAAACCTCTTTCCTTGTCCCCCATAACTTGTCCTCTTTCCTTCACCCAACTTCGTCACTCAACACATTAATTCACCTTAGCTTTTCCTTTAAGGAAATACTTAGTAGTTTTAGTCTCGACCCTGTAACACTGTAAGCCATGCACGATAGCTTACATCTATAATCACAGCTTCTCAGGAGGTAAAGATCGGGAGAATCATGGTTTGAAGCTGTCTGAACCCACGTCCAAAAACAACAAAAAAGCCAGGCATAGCGCACACCTGTCCTGCTAGCTATGCAGGTACAAGGACGACAGTGACTGTGGTGTGGGCCAACCTATCAAAACCACAAACCTCTATCTCTGAAACAACTAAAAAGGGCTTGGCGACCTGACTCAAGTGGTAGAGCACCTATCCGGCAAATGTAAGGCTCCAAGTTCAGACCCTAATACCACCACCAAGAAAAAAATTATATCAACTTCACTGACTTCAAACCATCTTCCTGAGAATGACTACATTACAACCGGATAACTTTCATAGCCCTGTGGGTGGTATGGTCACGCTGGCGGCCATTCAGCACTGATGATACAAACAGGAACTGTACCGTGGCGGGCCAGTGAAACTGCACACAGAAAACCACGTGTGCACCCGCCCTCGGCTAGCCTGACTTGAGAGGCCTCTGGTCCTTGGTCCTGCCTGACCTCCCCACGCAGAGCTGCACACAGACCGGAGAGCCAAGGCCACAGCATGAGCCCCACCCAGCAGCAGCTGACTCGTTCATCAGGACCAAACTAACTCCATGCTGGGCACTCGACTGGGGAGCGCTTGTGGTAAAAGATGTGCTGGGGACTCTACCCATCACAGATTCCCTACGTACTCCACAATGGCATCGCGGTCGGCGATATCCCCCAGCACCATGCGCTGAATGATGCTGTTGTGCTCCTCCTCCGACAGATTCTTGTAGGATACCAGCGGGATGTTGTACTTGGTGGCGGGCGAAGGGTCGACGCCCTGGAGCCAGGGGTGGTTTTCGATCTCCTCCAGGGAGGCCCTCCGCTTGGGATCTCTCTGCAGCATCCGGGTGATCAGGCTGCAAAGGAAGACACACCCACCCATGAAGCAAGGACTCATAACAGTGAATCCTTTCGCTTGCTAAATTGGTTCCATTAATTGAAGTTGGGTTACCAGCGGCAGGGAACATGATGCAGGGGGGGGCCACCAGGCAGATCCTGGGAAGGGGGCCCTTACAGGGTGATGACCCCAGCCCAGCGTGAGGGCGAGAGAGAGACTAGAAGGGAATTATTGCTCAGAGGAGGCCGGGGTGAAACTGGCCCTTGGGCTGCAGAGAGGCCGGGGGAGCTCCTCCCCAGGACTTGTGCTTCGAAATAACGCGACTGGGTGGTGGACACAGAGAAGTTAAAGTGGCTCTGGCTGGAAGTACCCCTGGGGGCCGGGGAGAGAAGTAAATACACGAATCTTTTCCTGAAGACAAAAACCAGGCCCCAAAAATCTCCCTGAGTAGGATGACAAACAGGATCACAAATCAAAGAAAACAAAACACATATCCACTAAGGGAACAGGGACACCAATAGGAAGCCTTACAAAACATACAGTCCAATCAGAATGCAAACAGGCCAAAAGCAGAAATTTTCACATACACACACACACACACACAAAACCAAATGTTTAAAGGCTTGAAAACAGAACCAGAAACAAAATTATACTACATGTTCTTGAAAAAAAAATTAAATGTGGCTTCTAAAAGTGACAACTGATCATTTACAACTAAAAGAAAAAAAAAGCCAAAGGAAAATGTTTTAATTTTTTTTCTATTTGGCATAGACAACTAGTGAATTGAAAGGAAGCAACTTTCTATCTAGAAAATAACCTTCCAATTCAAAATAGAAAGTCTAAGAGATGCTGGGCTGGGAAGGTGGCTCAGTGGTAGAGCGCCTTGCATGCATGAGGCCCTGGGTTCCATTCCTCAGCACCACATAAGTAGACAAGGCTGGATGTGGCGCTGTGGCTCAAGCGGTCGAGCACTAGCCTTGAGCTGAAGAGCTGAGGGACAGTGCTCAGGCCCAGAGTTCAGGCCCCACAACCAACAACAACAACAACGACAACAACAAAGAAATTCTGAAGGATAGGATTAGGATATGATTTTGGCCGAAGAATGTGATTCCATCCCAGAGGGAATAAAGCGAGATTTTGTTAAATAGCTGGGCAATTATAAACCATTTGTAACAATAGATTATCTAGCTTATGGAACGAGGATAATTACTAAAATATTAGATGGTAATCAAAATGTTCCAAGGAGCTGTTTCACAAGACGACAAAGGTAAGGACCAACTATAGCTCTCACACCAAGTATACAAACACATAAGGTATTTTTTTTTTTTTTGGTTTGGTCGTGGGGCCTGAACTCTGGGCCTGGGCGCTGTCCCTCAGCTCTTCAGCTCAAGGCTAGCGCTCTACCACTTGAGCAACAGCACCACTTCCGGCTTTTTTTTCCTGCTTATGTGGTGCTGAGGAATTGAACCCAGGGCCTCATGCATGCAAGGCAAGCACTCTACCACTGAGCCACCTTCCCAGCCCCATATAAGGTATTTTTAAGTAGGAAGGAAAATCGCTACAATAATAGATGGTAACTTTCCAGATAGTTGAGAAGAAAAAGTCAAAGGTGAGTAAAAAGAAAGCTCAACAATCTCAAAGAAAGGTGATGGGATGAAACTCAAAGAACGGGACAAACATGGTAACCCACAAGTCTGTATTTTCAGACTACACACGAAAACAGGTAACAAACAACAACAACAAACTAACTAGAAAAATGCTATGTATGCGGAAATTAAAAACAGCCCTATTAGCCGGGCAATGGTGGCTCACACCTGTCATCCTAGCTACTCAGGAGGCTGAGATCTGAGGATCGCGGTTCAAAGCCAGCCCAGGCAGGAAAGACCGTGAGACTCCTATCTCCAATAAACCACCAGAAAACTGGAAGTGACGCTGTGGCTCAAGTGGTAGAGCGCTTGCCTTGAGCTGAAGAGCTGAGGGACAGCGCCCAGGCCCAGAGTTCAAGCCCCATGACCGACAAAAAACAAAAACAAAACGGGCTGGGAAGGTGGCTCAGTGGTAGAGCGCTTGCCTTGCATGCATGAGGCCCTGGGTTCAATTCCCCAGCACCACATAAGCAAAAAGAAAAAAGCCGGAAGTGGTGCTGTGGCTCAAATGGTAGAGCGCTCGCCTTGAGCTGAAGAGCTGAGGGACAGCGCCCAGGCCCAGAGTTCAGGCCCCACGACCGGACCCAACCCCCCCCCCCAAAAAAAAACAGCCCTCTTAACAAGTGTATCAAATCAATGGAAAGCAGAAAATATTTACAGCTGAATACCAAGTAGGCTATAAATAAGAAAACAGTGGGATGAAGGAATATAGCCTTAAATAGTCTAATAAATAAAATTTTGTAGCCTGAGTAACCAAGATAAGAAAAAGAAAAGATTTAAGTCTGTGGGAGTAGGTGGGAGGAAACAGTGAACAGTAAAGAAGACAGACAAGCCGGGCGCCGGTGGCTCACACGTGTCATCCTAACTACGCGGGAGGCTGAGATCTGAGGATCATGGGTCAAAGCCAGCCTGAGCAGAAAAGTCCCTGAGACTCTCATCTCTAGTAAACTACTCAGAAAAAGCCAAACGTGGTGCCATGGCTCAAGAGCTATAGCACTAGCTTTGAGCAAAAAGCAGCTCAGGGGCAGTGCCCAGGCCCTGAGTTCAAGCCCCAGGACTGCATCCCATCCCTCACAAAAAAGCCAAAAAGTGAATCAGTGAATAGAAAGTAAAAGGTAGTTCTTTGAAAAGGCCTTCTAAAGCCAAGAAGGCCTTGCGGCATCACACCAACGGGCACTGTCCCCACAGATCCTATCCTGCAGAGCTTAAAATATGATAAATTAATCCCTCTGATTTTTTCAGTAGGGGCAGAGGAGGTAATCCTTGAATTAGAAAGATCTAATGTATACGCAAGGCAGTCCAGACAGCTTCCTAGGACCAGGAGCAGAAAACGCCTCCAGTTTCATCAATATTCACCGAGAACTTCCTATTTGCTGTAGAACGGGCTACAAGTGTAACCTTTGCGAATTCACCCCGTGTCTGTGATGAAAGGCAGGTACTCAGCGAGCCTCCATGACGGCTCACTGCAGAAGCCAGGGTCTGGATCCGGGGAGCTCATCACCTAGCTTCTTTACCAGTCACCTAAGTTGGGGCTCCATTATAAGTAAAAAGTCCTCCTTTACCAGCTGATAGGACAAACTTAAAACTTCAGGGGGAAAAAAAATACAGAAAAATCCTTTAGTGTTACGTATACCAAACAGCTCTTTTTACCGACGGGGGGAGGAACGGGTGAATAAAATTACAGGACACGTTCTGTACACGCTAAAATGGTGTGCAGGTGGCCCCAGTCAGGAAGGAAGAAGCCCTGGCCATTCTCTGCTGCCCACCAGCGCAGGGCATGGCCCCTTCCGCGAGCACCTCTGGAGGCAGGAGAGGCGGGCGAAGGAGGTCTTCAAACAGTTCTGTAAGTAATCAGTGAGGGGGCTGGGAAGGTGGCTCAGTGGTAGAGCGCTTGCCTTGCATGCCTGAGTCCCTGGGTTCGATTCCTCAGCACCACATAAGCAAAAAGAGAAAAGCCGGAAGTGGCGCTGTGGCTCAAGTGGTAGAGCGCTCACCTTGAGCTGAAGAGCTGAGGGACAGCGCCCAGGCCCAGAGTTCAGGCCCACGACCGGACCACCCCCACCCCCCCCCCAAAAAAAAAAGTAATCAGTGAGAATACGATTTTGGACTCTACTACTGAGTTTCACATCAGATTCTAGAGATATTCCCCTTCCCCATTCTAAACACTCTGGCACCGATAGAAATATTAAACTCAAACTCTAAAATGCATGCAACTCCAGACATGAAGCGTTCCTAGTATGTTCCCGGAGTTGACAACTTCTGGACTTCCGATAACGAGTGAATCGCCAAAGGCCACTTTTACTTACTCTTTACATTCTTTGGACACGTGGGAGGGCACCGTGTATTTGCAGTCCATGATCATGGTCAGCGTTTCACTGTCGTTGGCTTCTTGGAAGGGCGGCTGGCCACACACCAGCATGAAGAGGATCACTCCCAGACTCCAGATATCTGCAGAGCAGACACACATCGGACCAGTTAGGGAACCGAGGTCAGAGAAAAGACAAAACACACAACAACAACAACAACAGAAAACTAGTTCATGTTGGTCACAACTTTCTCAGTCGTTCTTAACCCCAGTCCTCGCAAGGTAATAAACGAGGCTCCGTAGCTCACGAGGTCACCTAGAAAATTAAAGCTCAAAGCTGAGCAAACCATGGCTGAACACGAGGGGAAAGACTGGGCATGTATGATTTTTGGATGGCAGAATTAGAGTCCAGGTGTCTAAACAATCAGGATTCCAGCCTCTACACTGGTCTTGGAATTCAGGTCCTATACCCTCAAAATTCTCCCAAGTACTTCATTTTATTATATGTTCTTCATTTTACAAGGTATGCTCTAGAAATTAAGTGTAAAGTATCACATTTTTATAATACAGACTCGGCCATCTCCCTTCCCCCCAAAAGGGAGACTTCAATGATTTACAAAATAACAAGTACATGCACATTAACATCTAAGGCAATTAGAAGAGAAACTCTTCTTCCTTCTGCTGTTCAAATGCTGACATTTAATGCTACCACTGTAGTTTGTAGCCGCAGATATTTGTGCATCTGATGTACAATAAATCCATCTCATTCCATATAAATCCTTCAAAACAACAGCTTTTACAAAATGCAATTAGTTCTATTATTTCCCCTAGCATCTCACACGAGGGCTGTGAATAAACTCTTTTTTTCTCGCTCTCTCTCTGTGCTAAACTGGAGCGGCTGACATCTGATGGCGTAATTATAAAAGCCGACGTTCTAAAAATGTTGTAAGTAATATAAATATCAAGTAGCGATTACCCAAAATTATTTGGTTGAAGAACACTTTCTTTTCCCGTTCAACATTAACCTGCCAAGCGACAAGGAGTCCCATCGGTTGGCGCTGTTCTCTGGAAGGATCTATGTGCTCGAGAGCAAACCAGCATGTGGTGCCCGGATGGAGGGAGACCTGATTCCCAGAGCAAGAACAGCCACCTTGGTTCCGGCTCCCACAAAATCCTCAATGTGCTTCAAAGTTGAAACACTTAAATATAAAATTCCACACTATGGCCGGGCGCTTGTGGCTCACACCTGTCATCCAAGCTACTCAGGAGGTTGAGATCTGAGGATCATGGTTCGAAGCCAACCTGGGCAGGAAAGTCCGTGAGACTCTTATCTCTAACGAACCACCAGAAAACCGGAAGCGGTGCTGTGGCTCAAGTGATACAGCACTCACCTTGCGCTCAGGGACAGCGCCCAGGCTGTGAGTTCAAGCCCCAGGACTGACCAACAAAAGCAAAGAGGGAAAGACTAAGAATCCTCAGAGCAAGGCGACTGGGTGGAGGCGACAATTCATTCAGTGGCGACAAGCTGAGCTCTGCTTGGGTCAGCTGTGTTAAGGTTAGCTGTGCAAACTGGTTTTGTGCAAATGAAAGAAAGTAGGAAAAAGTTCAAGGAGTCAAAGGGTTATCGGCCACACGCCCAGGACCGCCCATGTCCACGCACACCCAAGCCAGACACACGGCAGACTGCCTCCGGACGGGGTTTCCCTTCATAAATCATCTCACAGACAAAGAGGAAAAGCAAGCCCGGCGAAGCCATCATCATGGAGCAATTTCCTTCCCCGGGGCCTCATGGGAAGAGCTTGCGTGCCTGACTTAGAGCTTCAGAGAGCTCTGGGTTCAAATCCTGTCATGGCAGCTTAGCTGTGAAAACTTGGCCAGGTCACCCAGTTTGTTCTCATTTCTGTTCTCTCTTCCACCCAAGGTCAAAGCATCACGGTCCCAGTGGCTCAGGCCCGGTATTCTCGCTACCGAGGTGGCTGAGATCCGAGGACGGCAGTTCGTAGCCAGCCTGGGCAGGAAGCGCTCATCTCCAATTAACCATCAAAAAGCTGGAAGTGCAGGTGTGGCTCAGGAGACAGAGTACTGGCCTTGAGCAAAAAAGCTCAGAAACAGCACCCAAGCCCTGAGTTCAAGCCCCAGAACCAGCCAAGCGTGTGCGCACGCATGCACACACGTGCACATTAACAGTACCACTCATCTGGTCATTTCTAGGACAGTGTCTGTGCAAAGAATGTTACCTCTATAACTGGCAGAGCCTTAACAACTGGTAAGGACTGCTTGAAGGCCCACACCTAAGAGGCTCCCAGTAGGAAGAGACTCAAGAGAGAGACTCACAGGGGCGGGCTTTATGCTTTTACTCAAGGTACTTGTGTCATTTCAATGACAAGAACACCCACTAATTTACCAATAGAAAGTACTGGAGCTGGGTGCCAGTGGCTCACACCTGTCACCCTAGCTACTCAGGAGGCTGAGATCTGAGGACAGCAGTTCAAAGCCACCGGGGCAGGAAAGTCCGTGAGACTCTTTCTTATCTCCAATGAACCACCAAAAAACTGGAAGTGGCGCTGTGGCTCAAGTGGTAGAGTGCTCACCTTGAGCTGAAGAGCTGAGGGACAGTGAATAGGCCCAGATTTCAAGCCCCACAACCGACCAAAAAAAAAAAAAAAAAATGAAATGTACTCATTACCTTACTTATGTAACTGTAAACCCCTGTTCATCACTTTTACAGTACATTAAAAAATAGATAAATACATCATTGAAGAAAAAAATGCAAAATCTAAAAACGAAAACGAGACAAAAAACCTTGGGACAGCACCTAGGCCCTGAGTTCAAGTCCCACGACCACCCAAAAAATAAGTAAATGAAAATACAACATATACAATTGATCTTCCTGCATCTAAAATTACGTCTTAAATATTTTTAAAATATACTACGTCATCAACCTGCTTGTTTCCGTGAAGGGTATCACTTTTAGACGGTCCCTCCATATTAGCACTTCAGCTGGAAAATTCAAAAATACCAAATAATGTTTTTCAAGGTTCCTAAATTACTTTTCAGATTGTCAAAGTACTGCATGTACGCATGCTTGTTGGAGGGCCTCACACGTGACAGTATCACACATAATCTCACTATAAGCCTACTAGATGAAGACAGAAGGCTTCACTGCAGTTTACAGTGCCTTGCGCATGCGTGGGTGCAGTTGTTTGTCATTGCCCTAGCAAGAATTAAGAGTATTAGGCACCTGTAATGTGTGTGTGTGTGTATGTGTGCACCCAGCCTGGTAATGGGACAAGGTCTCCCCAGAAACCAATAGCCATCATTTAGTCCTACCGGGACCATAAGAGCGAGCGCAACATTGTGACCAAACACAGACGCTCGTGTGTGGATACACTTTTTACACACACAACATCATCCAAACATGATCAACCCAACCAGTGGAGCTCAGGCTGTGCAGCTGCATACATCATGAATGGGAATCCCACTTACTGTGTTAAAGGGTTGGGGCTAACCACTAGTTTTTGTTTTGCTTAGGAGTTTTTCTTCTTGAAAAGGCTTTAAAAAGCCAGGTAGAGTGGTACACACTAACAGTAATAATCTTCCCAGCCACTAGAGGGTGCAGTAGAGGCGGGAAGATCAAGCCTTCAAATACAAACCAGAAACGTATGGGCTGGGGGCATAGAGCTAGTGGTAGGGCACACGCTCAAGGGCATAGGTTCAATCCCCAGTGACACACACACACACACACACACACACACACAGACTATAATCCCAGCAACTTGGGATCGACTGAGGCCAAAGAATGGTAAGCTGGCAAGTTCTAGGTCAGCGGAGGCTACAGAGCGAGTTCTGGGCCAGCGACATAGCAAGACCTCACCTCAGCAACAAAAACACGCCGTTTTAAAGCGCGACTGTCTTCTAAACGCTTCTGATGCTCTGACCTAAAATGAACATGAGCAGATTCCATTTCTGTATGTGTTCTGGCATCCAAATAGCTGCTGTTCTCTGGGATCTGCAAAGCTCTTCTGAAGTTTCAAGAGACTAACCACGTAGCAAAAAAAAAAAAAAAACCCAAAAAACAAAACACCTTTTTTTTTTTTAAAGCTAACTTAAAAGGAAGATCTCTAGTTTAGAAATTAAACTGATTCCTAACTATAGATAGACAGCCTCAGCTTCTAAAGGCTAAATACAAGTGAACACACACGCGTGGGCAGAAGAGGGGAAGGCCCCACGGGCGCTGGGGATGCAGCCAGGAGGTGGTACTGCAGCCACGGCCAGGGGGAAGGGGGGGGCAGGGATGTGGGGAACTGGTGCACCACTCACGCCCGTCATCCCAGCTCCTCAGCAGGCTGAGATCCGAGGATCACAGTTCGAACTCAGCCTAGGCGGGAAAGTCCACGAGACACTAATCTCCAAATGGAACACAAAAAAGCAAGATGTGGAGCCGTGGCTCAGGTGGTAAGGCACTAGCCTCAAGCCAAAAACAAAACAAACAAACAAAAAGTAAACAAACTCAGGGACAGAGCCCAGGCCCTGAGTTCAAGCCCTCAGCTTTACAAGGAAGGGATGATTATTCCTGTTCTTAGGGAACAGGTTACCTAAAACTGCGGCCTCAGTCCGTGGAAACGAAAGACGTTCCTTGTTCCCAGTTTATCTGTCTTCCAAGCAATGGGAGAGATTTTCTTTTTCCGCTATGAAAGAACTGCAGGTTTACCAGAGCTGCCAGACAGCTAGAACGGGTACCAGATGCCGTCGGGACAGTCCCAGTGTCTTCGGATCGCCCACTGCATGGGCGCCCGTGCGCGTGCACGGTCCTCGTGTCACGTTGCCACACGCAGGCTTGCGTGACTACAGCGTTGAGAAGTGGTCCATCCACACGCGGCCCTGCACAGCCTTAGTCACAACGTCCCTCAACCCTGCTCATCTCTTTTCTACATTCTGTAATTTCAAAATCATACTTTCCCTTAAAATCCATTTAAGACGGATTAGAACTTTGTAGTAAAAAAAAAAAAAAAAAAAAAAAGCAAAGTATCAGCTACCCACCTGCTGATGAACATGTGCTTCCGGTTTATGGTTTTAAAACTAAAGCTGCTATGAACACCTATATTCGGGTCTTTTTTTTTTTTTAATGTGAACACATCTATTCATTTTTCTGCAATCAACAGCCAGGAGTACAACTGCAGGATTGTATTTTCTAAAACACTAATATAACCTGGAGTGGTTGTATTGGTGATTGCTCTGTATTCCTTGCTGGGATCCCCCAACCCCAACCGCGCCCCCCCCCCCCCCCCCCCGCCCCAACCAGACTATAGATGATTTGCCACCAGGCAAACAGAACAATGAAACTCACCCATACTGCTTGCAGAGAGATAGAAGAGGTGAGGCTAGAATATACTGTAAACTCACGTGGAGATGATGTAAAAATCAAATTCCCCCATGTGACTACAATAAGCCAATTAAAAAATAAAGCAGTTGAGCAGCAAGCTGCTATGGATAAAAAAATAATATATGTATATATACTTATATAAAAAATATACAACTATGTTTTTATGCTTCAACTATTCTCCATTCCCCGCAAACTTGAGAATAATTCTGTGTGCAAACCACCAGCCAGGGCTTTTGGGGAGGAACGTGTCATCACCCATGGCAGGATTAACATCTGTACCACAGTGTCTCCTAAATAATAGAACGGGATCTATCTCCGTGGAGTTGGGTCTCTGATTTCTTCATCATTTTCAGAACAAATTTTTCCTGTCAAATGTGTTCTGACAAAATTCATTTCCAGGTATTTCAATCTGACGACTGTCAACTATACCGGTTTTTTAGATTTTGGTCTCTGCAGGTTTTCCACTATATTACAGAAATGCAATTGTCTTTCCTATCATTTTCAGTCCTTTAAATCCTTGCTTAACTCATTTATTAATAATTCTACGAGAGGGGTCTGGGAAGGTGGCTCAGTGGTAGAGTGCTTGCCTCGCATGCATGAAGCCCTGGGTTCGATTCCTCAGCACCACGTAAGTAGAAAAAAGCCAGAAGTGGCTCCGTGGTTCAAGTGGTAGGGTGCTAGCCTTGAGCTGAAGAGCTGAGGGACAGTGTCCAGGCCCAGAGTTCAGGCCAGGACAGACAGAAAAAAAAAAAAAAAAGAGTAAGCTCTTTCCTAATGTTGCCAGGAGGGGAAGATAAAATTCGCCCAAATGACATTACCCAGGATTTCTAATTCTAGCACGCACGGGGACCTGAACATACTGCCCAGTGCTGTAAGAAAATAGAACGATAACTGTCTGTCCATTTGGGGTTTTTAAAAAGTAATTCTAAATTTGATCACATATTATACAAAATGATTTGAAATAAAAACAAAATGAAAAGGCCACCTATGAACTCCATCCAATCCTATATCACAGCAACGTAACATCTTCCCAATGTTCTCTGCCATCTGATAACCGTTCAAATTGTATTAATGAATAAACAGTTAAGGGGGGAAAAAAACATCACGATGAACATCTGTATATGCACACCTGTATAGGATGTATGGACACTCAAATCCCAACGTATCACCAGGTAAAGTTGAAACTCTACAGATATGCCTGCTCTAGTTTTAGTGCTTTCTTTAGTTTACTACGTGCACAAAATTTCCTAAAGGCATAGGTTTGATCCACTTCAAACTCTTACATAAATGTTCTATAGAGACTCCATGGATTTCCTTTTCTTATCATGCTTGCAAGAGTCTAATCATGTTCGTTATTTTCCACTAATGTTAAGAATTCAATATGAATACTAAATATTTCATTTCCCTGAAAATATAAACAATGCTGTGTAAAAAAAAAAAAAAAGCCATTTGATGGGCAGGGAGTGTGGCGTAGAAGAATTCTTGCCTGACACACACAGAGACCTGGGCTCTGTCTCCGCCATGTCCTCTCCCCCTAGCTATGCTACATCTCTTTGAAAATTTCTCTCACGCATACATACACGGGGAATTCTCTGGGTCACAGGACGTGACCGCCTCTCTTCACCAGCTAGTCACTGAATCTAAATTACCCAGGGATTCTTGATATAGTCTCATCAACACTCGGTTTTGTCTGGCTTTAGCTTTTTCTCAGTGAACAGAACTTCAGAACACGACGGTCTTATTGTGGCTTCAATCTGCCTTTCCCTGTACCAACGAGGCCGAGTGTCTTTCATGTCTGAACATTCGAGTGTCTGCTTCTGAAAATGCTTAGCTTCCATTAGAATGGCTCTGCTAATAGAGAATCTGTAGCTTGACTGTTCTCATGAAAGACTCCCGTGAAACCCGTTATCTGTAGGAGGCAGGGACCACTGGTGAACGCTCTTTCTCATCACACAATGGTCTAACATAAAAATCAGGGTCTCGGTGTAAAGACTGCCCCCTTGAACTAACATCGGCGATCTCTTGAGGTTAAATGAACTCAAGTCACTCCTCTTCGCTATGTCAAATGAGCGGGCCCTGCACGCGTGGAGGAGTCACCGAGGAAGCCACATGCGGCCCACGTGGGAAGACCACGAAGCATTTGGGGGACTGCACCTTCAGATCAACAAATCCTTACAGATTATAAAGAGTCATTTTTTAAGACCCTCAAAACAGATCTGACTCTCAAGGCAACCAGAGTGATCCAATCCAAAAGGCAGTCAACAATTCCACCACGAGGGGGTCCCCTGACTGATGACGACATGGGAGCACAAAGGAGGGTGGTCAGCGGGCTATTGAGACCATCCTGACTCCTCTACCTGACACACGGTGGGGCACGTTTGCAGCCAAGGTTTCTAGTCTGCCTTCCAGTGTTTGGGTGTCAGGAACTGAATATCACAACCAGGAGATGACAACACCAGGTAATCACTGCACAGGCCTCTGGGAAAAGCACCTTGGGTGCTCTGGAATGATACACCCACATTGGCTGTTATTCTGTTTCAGAAGAGAGGGCAGCCACTGACTCAAGATCACAGCTGCACCCGACTTCAATGCCTGATTGCTTTTTCTTTGTCGGTTGTGGGGCTTGAACTCCGAGCCTGGGCGCTGTCTCTCAGCTCTTCAGCTCAAGGCTGGCGCTCTACCTCTTGAGCCACAGTGCCACTTCCAGTTTTCTGGTGGTTCATGGGAGATAAGAGTCTAACGGACTTGCTGCCCTGGCTGGCTCTGAACCACAATTGTCAGATCTCAGCCTCCTGAGTAGCTAGGATGACAGGTGTGAGCCACTGGCGCCTGGCCAAAGCCTGATTTCTTAACAGCACATTGTAAGACTTAGGGGAACTCTGCAATGCGAGGCTAAAGCGATGGCTGAAGGATATTTGTCGGAAGAGGAAAGCTCTTGCTGGTCATTGGTACCAGGGAAAAAAGAAAAAAAAAAAATCTAAGAAGGTAGGAAGAGAACTCAGACCTCTAAGAAAAAAGGTAAAATGAGCAACTAAGAGGTTAGCTTAAGCCGGTGGCTCACGCCTGTCATCCTAGCAACTTAGGAGGCTGAGATCTGAGGATCGCGGTTCAAAGCCAGTCCAGGCAGGAAAGGTCATGAGACGCTTATCTTCCATGAACCACCAGAAAACCAGAAGTGGCGCTGTGGCTCAAGTGGTAGAGCGCTCGCCTTGAGCTGAAGAGCTGAGGGTCAGCGCCCAGGCCCAGAGTTCAAGCCCCATGACAAAAACAACAACAACAACAACAACAAAAATAGGTTAGCTTAGACAATGAACTCTATGGTTTCCTTTGTGTGTACACGTTAGACCTTTGCCATCAAACAGGCTAGATTTGTCATCAGCTTTAGAGATATGTAACCTTTCAGAAAAACGAATGTGTTAAGTGAGATACAGCTGATGAAATTCTTTGAAACTGCTTTTAGGCAAACAGCCGCCAGAGCTTGGCACGGGCAGGTCGGGCGGATGTGAACGGGGGAGGAAGGCACTTACCCACCGCAGGGGCATCGTACTCATCCCCGAGCAGGATTTCTGGAGCAGAGTAGGCAAGAGAGCCACAGCTTGTGGTGAGCTTCTTCCCGGGCTGAAATTTGTTGCTGAAACCGAAGTCTGTCAACTTTACAAGACCTTGTTTCTCAAAAAAGACCACGTTCTCCGGTTTTAGGTCTCTGTGGACCACGTGGAGTTTATGGCAGTAAGAAATAGCATGCACGATCTGTGCAAAGTACTTCTTGGCCAGGTCTTCGTTGAGGCCCTCCTCATGTTTCATGATGTAGTCGAACATGTCTCCTCCATCACCGAGTTCGAGAATCAGATAGAGTTTGGTCTGGGTGTCGATGACTTCGTAAAGGCGGACGATGTTGGGGTGCTGCACCAGTTTCATGCACCTCACTTCCTGGAACAGATGTCCAGTGGCGAGTGTATCCAGTTTGGTCTTGTCGATCACTTTTACCGCCACCTTTTCTCCTGTGAAGACGTGTCTCGCCAGTTTAACCACAGCAAAATGCCCTCGCCCCAGGGTTTTATCCAGATCGTACAACCCCGCAATCTTCCCGTCATAGCCGCGTTTGAATCCTGCCATGCTGCTGCAGCGGCGGAGGGAAAAATACCTAGACTGCCTGAAATGAGTCTTCTCATAGAAGAGTGTCTGGCGAAAAGAAGGAGTTCATTTTCAGTGTTGCCAAGGACATCTGTAAAAGAAGAGAAACAAAATCAACCTTCTGTTCAGTTTCCCTGTGTGTGTGTGTGTGTGTGTGTGTGTGTGTGTGTGTCTGTGTGTGTTTTGTCGGTCCGTGGGACTTGAACTCAGGGCCTGAACGCTGCCCCTGACTTTTTTGCTCAAGGCTAGCTAGAGCACTACCACTTTGAGCCACGGCCACTTCCGGTTTTTGAGTGGTTGACCAGGGGAAAGAGTCTCACGGGGACTTTTCTGCCTGGGTCAGCTTCGAACCAAGATCCTCAGATCAGCCTCCGAGTAGCCAGGATAACAGACATGAGCTGCCAGCCCTCAGTCCTTTTTGTGTTTTTAAGAGAATCTCAAGTCATAATTCAAGGTCATTTTTTAAAAAGCCTATTTTTAACATACAGAGCTTACAACATAAAGGTTGGGAATTTTAATACCATATTAACATTCTCAAACTGTCAAAGAGAAAGTTCATGGGAAGCACTTTTTGGTGATGTCAGAAATAAGTAGGCTAGTCAAATAAGTGTCAAAAAACAAGACAGGCTGGCCACCAGTGGCACACCTGTCATCCTAGCTACTCAGGAGGCTGAGATCTGAGGATTGCAGTTCAAAGCCAGCCCAGGCAGCAAAGTCTACGTTTCTCATCTTCAATGAACCGCAAAAAGCTGGAAGTGGAGCTGTGGCTCAAGTGGCAGAATGCTAGCCTTGAGCATAAAAGCTCAAAGACAGCACCCAGGCCCAGAGTTCAAGTCCCAGGACCCACAAAAAACAACAACAATGATAGCAACAACCAAAAAAAACCTCACAAGTCAACAAGAAAATTCAAATAACAGGAACTCCCCCTCCTCTCCCGTTACCCCAATAACAACAGTATTTCCCTCATGCATAAGAAAGTCTTTAGCAGAGATGTTAGCTTTCTCAGCCACAATTGGCTTCTCTTTTCTGTGTCTCTAAGTGTCTCAGGACAGGCTCTTCCCACAGGGTCTACAGGTGTTTGATTATAGCATTTTTCCATGCTGACACCGGAAGCTCCTGCGATCCATCAAGCCCAAGGCTCTACTACTTTGTCCTTCCCTCTCCCAACCCCTAAAATGATCCTGACATGGAGACAACCACCAGAACGCTTTCATTTTTGAATACAACTTTTCGTTCTTGCAGCTCTGGGGACACAAGTAGTCACTTAATAAACACCGCTAGCCCTGGCTCTTGGTGCCGACTTCTGCTCTGAAATAGAAACCACCATGACCCACTCACGTTTTAAGAGTCACCAAGCACACACTTTTTATAGAGTCTCAGAGAGAGAAGTTCATTTTCCATTAAAAATGTTTAACCTTTCGAATGGAAACTCAAGAGAAATGACTGAGGAAAACAAATGTATAAAATTATATAAATTAAAATGTCACTTTAAACCACACAAAGGCAAACTCTCACTCCCACTCTTTTTGTGGCCAGTTCTGGGGCTTGAACTCCGGCCCTGAGCTGCTTTTGTTCAAGGCTGGCGCTCTACCACTTGAGCCACAACGCCACTTTCAGCTTTTTTCTTTTTTGGTAATTTATTGGAGAGAGAGAGTCTCACGAACATTCCTGCCAAGACTGGTTTCAAACTATGATCCTCAGATCCTCCAATCTCAGCCTCCTGAGCAGCTAGGATTACAGGCGTGAGCCAACGGCATCCGGCTGAAGTATCTATTTTAACAAGGACCCTTTTTTCAGAGTCTTAAACGCTGATGAAATTGTACACCAGAAACTGGGATGTGATAATAACAGAACACAGGAAGGAAAAAAACTATCTTCTGAAACCGCCTATCCTCCCATCAAGTGTATTTTGAGTTAGACCAAAAACCAAATGAGATTTTTTTTTTTTCTTTCTTATCTTTGAGGATAGCCTAGGGCCTGAAAGGCACTCTGGACATCTGTCGTGGTTATGAATTGCGCTAGCTCTGAGACTTACCCTGTAAGCTCCACAGTGAAGAACCCTTGTTCTTACTGCCTTGTGTTAGTCGCTTCTTTGCTCTAAAAAAAAAGAGAGATTTCACTTTAGTTCCATGTGTTTTAGCTCCAAGTAAAAACACATGCCCTAAGATTCTAGACAAACACAAAACTAGTTTATAAAGCAAGTCTTTATGATGTGGTCATAAGGGGAGGGGGAAGAGGGGTCCTGGCTCTTGCTTTACTCTGGGTCTGGGCGCTGTCCCTCAGCTCTTCAGCTCAAGGCTTAGTGCTCTACTACCTGAGCCACGGCTCCACTTCCGGCTTTTTGGTAGTTCACTAGAGATAAGAGTCTTGTGAACTTCCTTGCCAGGGCTGGCTTTGAACTGAGATCCCCAGATCTCAGCCTCCTGAGGGGCTAGGATCACAGATGTGAGCCACTCCCCGGCCCCCATCCCCCGCCCCATTATTAAAAAAAAATTGTTTTTCACAGAAAGGAAGGAAGAGCGAACGAATGCAATCATGCTATTCAGAATACACAATGTGGAACATGAACTGCGTAACTTGTGGGTGGGGACGAGAAAAGGAAACTGGGGGAAAGTGAAGGAAGGGGTGGCACTGCCCAAAAAGAAATGTACTCATGGGCTGGGAAGGTGGCTCAGTGGTAGAGCGCTTGCCTTGCATGCATGAGGCCCTGGGTTCCATTCCTCAGCACCACATAAGCCAAAAAGAAAAAAGCCAGAAGTGGCGCTGTGGCTCAAGTGGTAGAGCACTTGCCTTGAGCTGAGGAGCTGAGGGACAGCGCCCAGGCCCAGAGTTTGAACCATGATCAACTTAAAAAAAAAGTACTCATGACTGACTTATGAAACAGCAACCCCTCGTACAAACCCCTTGACACTCACAACAAAATTATATTAAAACTTTATATGAAAACTTTTGCCCTTTTGTTAATTACACCTCCTGCTCCCCCAAGCCTCACCTCTTTCCCTAGGGCTGGGGATTGAACTCAGGGCCTTATGTGAACTAGGCCAGCACGACACCCCTTCCTTAGGCCTTAATCACGATTTCTTTAAGGATACCTTTCATCAACGGGAATTTCTACATAGACAAGGTTAACAAAGATGAATGGACTGAAAGGAAGAAATCCTAAGAACAAGACTACTTTCTCCTTGCCGTGGGCCTGCAAGGCAGGTAACAAGGAAGCTCTGGGCGGGTTAAGTGGCAGTTTCTCAGTCTAACCGGGCTCCACCCAACTTGAAGGCCCATCCCACTTGCAAGAGCCCCAAACAAAACACCCACAACTGCAAGGATGAGCTTTACAAGGCACTTCCCTATCAGATGACTCGCAAATGAGCCACACACAGGAACCAGCAAATGAGCCACACACAGGAACCAACCGAAGCCAAGGCCCCAGATACTACACGGGAAAGGCAGTGCCAGCCTAGGTCATCCTGAAACAGCCGTGCTTGGGAGAAAAGGAGGAGAGGAGATGATATGGTTCAGGGGAAGGGAGGGGAGGGGAGGGGAAGGGGAGGGGAGGGATAGGGAGGGGAGGGGAGGGGAGGGGAGGGGAAGGAAGGGGAGGGGAGGGACTGCTCCAGTTCCCCCCCAAAGAGAAATTCTAACTCTTTTGCTTCAAGAGAAAAAAAGTCACTGAACTAGTACTTATCTGTCATTTACCTTCTAAAAATTAAAAAAAAAAAGTCTCTTCCTTTCTGAAAATAGAGCTAATTAAAAATGCAGACTACAACTTCAGGCGCTTGTGAATTCTAGCAACTTAGGAGGCTGAGATCGGAGGATTACCGTTCAGTGCCACCCTGGGCAGGAAACTCTGGGAGACTCTTATCTCCAATAAACTATCCGAAAGAGAAAGAAGTGTTGGGAGTGGTGGCTCAAGTCGTAGAGTGCTCACCTTGAGCAAAAGCAGCTCAGGGACAGTGCCCAGGCCCAGAGTTTAAGCCCTGGGTGCGGGGGAGAGGGGGGGAGAGAGAGGGAGAGGGGAAGGAGAGGAGGAATCATGCCACAGGAATTTGATTTTTTTGGGGGGGGGCGGGGGGGGGGGTCCGGTCGTGGGGCCTGAACTCTGGGTCTGGGCACTGTCCCTCAGCTCTTCAGCTCAAGGCTAGCGCTCTACCACTTGAGCCACAGCGCCACTTCTGGCTTTTTCTGCTTATGTGGTGCTGAGGGATGGAACCCAGGGCCTCATGCATGCAAGGCAAGCGCTCTACCACTGAGCCACCTTCCCAGCCCCCCAGCCCAGGAATTTGAAACAATGTCTTTAGTTGCCCACTGAAGTTTGATAATGTCTCAAAAATCTCAAAGAATTAGTTTAAACTAAGCTAATTTTCTGTTTTATTTTGTCTGGGACAGGGTTTTGCGGACCTGTCCAGGCTGGTCTCAACCTTGCTAGCCTTTTTACTCCCTTCCTGAATGCTGGGATCACAGGGATCAGAGGCCTGTGTCACAAGGCCCAGCTCTTGTAGAAAGTCCGCCAAAGCACAGAATGGGAAATATGAAAAATAAAGAGGCATCCACAGTCCCAGCGCTCACGCTCAGCACTGTGAACATCCTGGTGGTCACCTGCAAGTATTGATAAGCAGCTTCTTTTGTTTTGTTTTGCAAGGCTCTGAGCATTTTAGACCTAACTTTATAGTCCCTTTTGTCATTCAACATAAATACTTTCTTAGGTTCTATTATTTTTATTACAATTATTAAGAGAAATCATCTCGTCCTCTGGGATAATATCTGTTAACATCCGATACAGAGCTTTTCAAATTGCTTTGCCATACTATATGCCCAGACACAATTATAAATAATAAGCTGGGATAATAATACACAGGAAAAGGAGGAGCGATGTGGGGGTGGGGGGGGAGAGATGACCATCGATGACCTCTTTCACATTAATTCTTTATAAAACCAAGATGCTAGCCAGGCACTGGTGGCTCACGCCTGTCATCCTAGCTACTCAGGAGGCTGAGATCTGAGGATCATCGCAGTTCAAAGCCAGCCCCGGCAGGAAAGTCTGTGAAGCTCTTATCTCCAGTGAACCACCAGAAAACTGGAAGTGAAGCTGTGGCTCAAAGTGGTAGAGCACTAGCTTTAAGCAAAACAGAGCTCAGAGACAGGGTCCAGGTCACAAGTTCAAGCCCAAATGACAACACACACACACACACACACACACACCAAACAATATCAGATACTGTCCTTAACTGTTTTTTCCCCAAACTTTATATAATCCACATTTCCTCATGCACACAATTCTTCCCAACCAGCACTGTTAAGAATCACACAGCTCCAAGTGTATCTCACTAGCCACACCGGAGCATGCCGCCTGCAAGCAGCCCTCATCTCCCACACATGCGCGCGCGCACACACACACACACACACACACACAGAACTAGTCTGGAGCTACAGAAAGGCCAGCTGAGCCACGAGCGTGCATGCTATGGAAATTCATGTCTGAGAAACCGGGGCTGGTCCGAGTTGCGAGAATACACATCCTGCCGTTCTCCCAGGCAGAGAGAGCGCACAAGCCACTCGTGTGGGTGTGGCTGGAGGAGAGGAAGGAAGTGTGGGTGGCCTTACACACTCTGTACAAGCTGCTGCAAACAGTTGTAGAACCAGCCCTGGTAAGCCTGTCAATTTGGAATTCATTGTTAATCTTGCTAAAACTCACTCAGCTTTTTGGTGCCATCTGCCCCACTGCTGGGGAGTTGGTATTATCAAACAAATGTCTCCTACTCATCCCTCCTCCCCAGAAGGGGTAAAGACACGTGGGGGGAAGGCCCAGGACCAATCCAGGGCGTGACTAAGTAAAGGCTGCATGCAAAATGAATAAATAAATATATACATACAAAATGAGGCGACTTACACAACTTCTGTACATTCTGTCTGGAGTATTATAAAAACTTTCCCCCCAAATAAGACCACCAATATTACAATACCCAAACTAAACCATGCAAAAAAAAAATTAAATGAATTTTTTGTAAAATTCTGCATCGATACATCAATGCTCTATGAACTGCATCCCACATTCCACTGATACACAGACGTCAGCCAGAAGCTGAAGTTGGCAGAGCTACTCTGAAACTGTATTTAGGGGACTTACACACGGAAATTATCTGATATCTGTTACGATGCCAAAATATGAAAGCTGACTTAAGCGGTGGAAGTAACTCTCAATGAATATTACCAACCTGATCCTCCTACTACGAGTTGAACCTGTAGTCAAAATAAATGGAGGCTGGGTGCTGGTGGCTCATGCCTGTCATCCTAGCGACTCAGGAGGAGCTCTGAGGATTGAGATTCAAAGCCAGCCGGGGCAGGAAAGTCTGTGAGAGTCTTATCTCCAATGGACCACCAGAAAACCGAAGTGGTGCTATGGCTCAAGTGGTAGAGTGCTCATCTTGAGCTGAAGAGCTGAGGGACAGCACCCAGGCCCAGAGTTCAAGCCCCACGACCCCCAAAAAATAAGGTAAATGGAAGACAGTGAACTAAACCCTCCAGGGATTACCAGACACCTCTGGGTCAAGCAAAACACAGCTCTCATGGAGCTACCCCCATTCTCTTTATCCAAAGTAAACACGCTCTACTTTTTTACCATAGCCTGTTTCCCTTCTCCTGGAAACGAACAATGTACGCTCTAAATCGAAGAGTAAGAAACAGCACACTCGGGTCAATAGGCCATGCGTGTTTCACTGGGCTGGATGGCAGTTCCTGTGTGGTTATCATGTAGTAGGATGGTCTCAAGAAGGCATCGCTCATAATCCTGATGCACCACGCCGTACCTCCAGATCTCTAGGAAGCTATTTCCCCAAGAAAGGTAGCTGTCTCCCCAAACATAGTCTTCTCAGAAGTTTCCTTCCTCGTAGTCGATCTTAATGGGCTGCGAACCACAGAGGAGACCAGCAATGTCACGCTAAGAAACGCCCTCCTGTCTCTCAAGCAGTGACCGAGTTGTCGATCCAGATCAATCCGTGAAGTGCTGGCTTCAGTAATCCTGATTTCCTCTAAGAAAATCAAGATGGAGTTCAGGAGTACTTGGAGGAAGTTGAAAGGTATTTAGGAATCCGGATGTAGAGTACTATTTAGTATCTGAACAAGGAAAGGATCGGCATCAAATTCCTAAACAGATGATTTAAAAAATAACTAAGCGTGTCATCTCTACCCAAGGTAAATGAGATTCACGGTCGGTATGGTGACAGTCCTGAATAGGTACTCACATAGTAATGCCTTAAACAGAAGCTGATGTGTAAAATAAATAAAGCTAATCCATTACTCATTTCCCCACCCTCCCTCCCTGCCCCCAGGAAAACAACATAACTTCACACACTCCATTTCGTAACACATCATAGCGGTTTTTGAGCACATACTTTGTAAGAATCATGGATTTTAAAATTCTAAAATGTTAAAGTAGTAAGATGACATATTTTTCTCTGTACACGATTTCATTCTTAAAAAAAAAAAAAATCCTTGTGCAGCTTTTAGATGGGAGACAGGCAGGGGTTATTAAAACATTGACTTTCTGTACCTATTCACGTACTTTTTCCATGCAAAGATCTGCGAAATAAGCCAACTTCCCAGAAAAATGCGCTGGCTAATGTCTACTGATATATTCTTCATCAATGGTGAGTCTCAGTTGATGAAATCTCTCAAGTCCCAAAGGTGATGAAGGTACACGATTGCTTCAGGCCAAAGAATAGGAACACTGAATCGTCTCCATTAACAAGCAATGTGAGCCCAGACCACAGAGAAGCCTACACCGTCCCCGTCCTCTTAAGATTTTACAGAGGAGCTAAGAAAATCCAAACCGGAGGTTCATATCAGGAAACTCAGGAGGGCTGAGATCCGAAGGATCGAGGGCTGAGGCCAGACAGGGCAAGGGGTAGCTAGGCGCCATTTCCATTTCACCAACAAAAAGCAGGACTGGAGGTGGGGCTCGGGTGGCAGAGCACTAGCCCTGAGATCAAACTCAATGTCTATAGGAAAAGATGAATGATTTACGTGTCAGTCAGCTTTGGGGTTGTCAGAGAATGGAGAGAGACTATGGAGGAGGCCCACAGCGTAAAGCTTTTAAGGACTTCTTAAGGTCTCGTGCCCTTTGTCTTCTCGACACAAACAGAAAACTAAGTAGACCAATACCTGTATCTGAGTTCTGTTGAAGTTTAATCAGAGCATCATCAAAGAGTTAAACATGCACAAGAAAGGCTTCTTGAGAACAGAAAATCCTTCAGGTACTAAGACAAACACAATATAGAAATAAAAGTTAGAGCTTAAGACAGATCAAGAATTTAGACAGGCCGGGCGCTGGTGGCTCACGCCTGTAATCCTAGCTACTCAGGAGGCTGAGATCTGAGGATCGCGGTTCAAAGCCAGCCCGGGCAGGAGAGACCGTGAGACTCCTATCTCCAATAAACCACCAGAAAACCGGAAGTGGCGCTATAGCTCAAGTGGTAGAGCGCTCGCCTTGAGCTGAAGAGCTGAGGGACAGCGCTCAGGCCCAGAGTTCAAGCCCCACGACCAACAAAAAAAAAAAAAAAAAAAGAATTTAGACAGATCTGAAAAGCTTACTTTGCACGCCAAAGTTCCATGAGATACCCATTTAGATCCCCATTTGCCATCCAGATTCAGTCTGCTCTGAAAAACCTATTATTAACAGAAACGAGTTTTACAGCAAATCCTAGGTGACTTTTCATCGTCTCATTTCAAACTTTACAAACATCCTGTACCATCACTATTGTCCGTGGCAAACCCAGTTTCATCTGAATGCAGGCTTCAAAAGGAGGAAACAGTCGAATGATTGGGAATCTGTACACGGAACTGAAGCCACTCTACTGACCAGAAAGAAGAGGCAGATGGAAGGACTCAACTCTGCTTGGGTTCTACATGGAAGGAACAGCCATCTTGCCAAATCAGAGCCCTGGCCTTGCATTTTCTTCCTGAAATGATACAATGCTTCTCTTTTACCTAGCTAGGCCTCTCTAGTTCCCAGAAACTAAAGAAAGCTCTCTTGATATTTCTGGTGTGCTTCCAATTCTGATAGACCTGCTCCAGCAATCAATTAAACAGAGCTAATTCCCTACGGCCAGAAAGAAATCGCTTACTAAACACGATGAACAAACATTTCTACTTAAAATGTTTCAACTGTTTAAAAAATGTGGTTTTTTTTTTTTTTTTAAGACAGGAAGTTAGAAGCAAATACATTCTGAGATAAACACTGGCCATCTAAAAATGGAATGGCACGTTGCAAATAACTTCCTAGGATTGTCTGTATATGATTCTGTGATGGCAAGATTCGTCCCGAGACAATATCTAGCGAGCAACTCCAGTGACAGCAGACAGGTTCTATTTACTTCTTACAAACTTGGTCCTCTCTCAAACGGAAAATTTCATGTGGTTTACAAATTGACCTTCTTAACATTTGTGCCTGAAAAAGCAATTCCCTTCCTATAAAAGGATTAATAAGTGCTTCTCCAACTGGGTTGGGGGGAGGAAGTGGAGGGACAAAGGACAAAATCGAGTTGTGTGCCGCAGACTGGATATTCTCATTTCAGATTCCCTTGGTCCCATTCACGACATATCTGCCAATGGAGAATTAACCTGCAGGACGTGAGGTAAAATAGAAAGCTAAAGTTGACCTTAAAATTCACTCTGCTTCTGGTTCACTGCTGCAAGCAGAGTATCCCAACTATTTCACAGATTCACGAGTACAGTATATACAGTGTGCGGTAGCTTCCTGTGCTAGTTGTTAGGAAAACTCCCAGAATCCGAAATGAACTTGATGGACACGATCTAACACAGCACCCACCTGGCAAACCCAAGCGTGACATGTTCTATCAATGCAACAAACTATAAGACGATGTGATGGGGTAAGAGGGGTACACAGACATGTTTGGGGGGGGGTCAGGAGAGGGAACTTCCGAAGGAATTGTAATAGCAGTGTGAAGAGGCTCCACCTCAAAGGAACCCACGGTCAGCGTGTCTTGCTATCTTCATCGCAGAGATCCAAACTACTCAATCGGTTCAGCAACTATGCAGAGCCACATGACACAAGACTGGCAAGACTGATGCTGGAATCTAGGCCTGAAGTCACTCGACTTCTATGAACCAGCTCCCCTTTAATCCATAAACCAACGACACAGCCACAACTCCGGGCGGATACTGTGGACGCTGAGTGGGATAGAGCAAGTACAAGTAACAAGGCATGTGAGTGGGAGACAGTTCACCCCAGAATTTCTACCCCTTGCAACTTGCCTGAACTGGCTTCGCTCACAGGAGGCTCAGTGTTTGAGAGGGGCTGCAAATCCAGCTCCCCAACTTAACTGCTACCAGGACCCACCACCCCAAAATGCCCCCGACAAACTGGCCCCTCCATTGGCTATACACTAGGAAGAACCCTTCCCTTACAATCACTTATAGGAAGAGACAAGAGGATCGTGTGTGTGTGTGTGTGTGTGTGTGTGTGTGTGTGTGTGTGTGTGTGTGTGTGTGTGTGTGTGTAAGAGAGAGAGAGAAAAAACTGGGGTGATAAAAAAAAGTGTTCTGGGAAAGAGCGCTTACTGTGACTATGACAACAAAACTCATGCAGATCATGAGATCAGGTCAGACAGGTAAAGGCCAGACACCCCAAGAACCTAGGAATTCGTGCAGACAAACCATTTCTCTTTCTCAGCCTTGGCTGGCCCTTGTCCATGCTGATCATCCACACGCCTTCCTCCTCACCAGACTAGAGGGAGAATTCAGTCCACGGAAGGATCATGTCCCTTTCACGCAGCTCTGTATCTGCCCAGAACCACACACATTTCATTCAATGAATACATGGAGACCAACCTAAGAAGCCAAAGAACAATCCCAGGCCAGGGAGCGGCAATCAGGGATGACAGTTTAACAAATCACAGCCCAGACAGATGCAAAGGGCGAGACGAGAGGTGGGAGATGGGCAAGGAGACCGCTAGACATGTCTCTAGGTAAATTCTTACTGAAAGGCTTACAAGCAAGGGCTGCCACACACCGGGCAGTGACAGGACAGAGTGGAGGAGACTCATTCCAGCACGGGGCGTAAGGCGGCAGGGGATGCTCTAGAATGGATCTGCAGGAGAGCGGTGGATGGAAGTACTACCCTGACAGAGGAAGAACAGAGCATGGGGGAAATTTTGCTTGGCACAGGGAGCAAGAGTTGCTTGTAGCTCTAAAATGGTATCTTTGAAAAACAATCTAAAGCCAGCCTACCTACATTAAAATGAGTAGGAACTGGGTGCCGGTGGCTCACGCCTGTCATCCTAGCTACTCAGGAGGCTGAGATCTGAGGATCACAGTTCAAAGCCAGCCTGGGCAGGAAAGTCCATGAGACTCTGATCTCCAATAAACCACCAGAAAATCAGAAGTGGCGCTGTGGCTCAAGTGGTAGAGTGCTGGCCTGGAGCTGAAGAGCCTAGGCCCAGAGTTCAAGCCCCACAACCAACAATAACAACAAAAATGAGTATGACTTTCATTAACAGGCTAGTAAAAAAAAAAAAAAAAAAAATCAACAAGGTCTAGATGTTTTTCATTTCTTCATCAAGACACTGCTTACTTGGGTGAAGAGACTGAACCGTGCAGACACCCTCCCATTTAGATCAAAGAAGTGGTGTCCTCAAAGAGCTGCTGATCTTTTGGGATTTGTAAAAGGAAGCTGCGTGTCAACAGCTGAGAGACTCAGGGCCCAGCGAGGCTGAGATCTGACCACAGTTACAGGGTACACAACAAACGTCGATGACTCTGGAACACGGATCTCATAGCCTACGTAAGGGGCCAAGGACGTCATTAAGGGGGTGCACATTTAGATGGATGGACGGACCCCCACCTGGAGACACTCCAGAACTTAAAACTTTGAGGGTAACTGCAATCTTCCACAAGGTGGAAGATTGGGGGGGAGGGTTGCAGGACAGAAGTCTGACTTGCATAGGAGAGCCTACCTGAGCAGGGGCCAAACTCGGGAAGGCCCAAAGCAGACTCCCGGTGGGCACTGGATGTTAACAGCAGAAAAATGAACTTGATGGAGGGCAGAGCAGGAGCCTTCTTCACACAGGCTCCTCCCCTAACGACAGCAAGGAACGCTTCCCCAGGGGATGCGAGGCCGACACCCAAAGCAGATGGGCAGGAAAGCCGAGGAGGAAATGACCCTCATCTGATAGAGTAAGGCAGTTCATCCAGAGCCGAAAACGCTTCCAAAGCTCGCTCCTGAGGGGTTTGACAACACTAGTCCTTCCCCAGTCCACCCCCACGCGCACACAAACAAGAACCAAAGCTAATTCTTGCCTTATCCAATGCTTTAAAGAAAAGCTACCCACCTGGATCTAAGGTCCTCTTACCACTCTACCTTACCTTCTCATTCCCCTGAGCTCTGGGCCTTCTTCCCCACCCAGCAGGAACTCCACACCTATCCTTGAAGATCAGCTGCACTACTCCCCCCCCCTTTCCTTTCCTCCTCCGGCGAGTCGGGCTGGCATGGGCTACGCTGCCATTACATCCTATTGTGACAGTTCACCTTGGCATTTTCGAATGGCTTCTAAGCTCCTAGCAACGGGAAAGGAACTGGTTCCTGTTTGCTTTTCCACAGCTAGCCCCCAAACAATGAAGAAAACGATGAAGAAAACGAGCAGAAAGTTTATTTTCAGCAGGACGGCGCTGGGAGCTCATGCCTGTCAGCCTTGCTACTTATGAAGCTGAGATCTGAGGATCACAGTTCAAAGCCAGCCCAGACAGGAAGGTCTGTGAGGCTCTCATCTCCAATTAAATGCCAACAAGCCAGAAGTGGAGGGAGATGTGGCTCAAGTGGTAGAGTGCTAGCTTTGAGCACAAAAAGCTCAGGAACAGCATTCAGGCCCTGAGTTCAAACCCCAGGACCAGCAAATACATATATACACACATACATACATACATATATACATACACACACACACACACACACACACACACACACACACACACACACAGAGTTTATCTTCAAAACTCTTAAAATCTGCTCAACTTTTTCTACCCAAGTGGTTCTACAGAGAAGTATCTATATTCTGAGCAAGTTTTCATACAGAACGGCATTAAGCCAACACTGACAGACTATTAAATCAAGCTTTTAGACTTCTTTTACATTTCTAATTCCTAAAATTCCGGCCATGTGGAAAATGCATTTGGATCCTTTTCTTCCCAGACAATGTAGTGAGTTCTCGGGCGCAGGCAAGCGCCAAAGAGCTAGAAAGCTTTGCCTTCACTTATGCCTGTGTTTAGAATCCTGATTGCTCAATCGCTCCAAAAGTAACTTTTCTAGTTAGTTTCACTTTCAATGGGAAGGAAGGAAGGAAGCAAGCAAGCAGAGATAAATATTATTTCCCAGGACCAAAAAAAAAAAAAATACCATCCATGCCCTTCAAGTCAAATAAAGACGATTTAATAAAAGCCTTTCTTCAAGGACTATGCCCTGTGAATCATATAGGCCCAAGCTAATAGTTTCTGGCCTAGAAAAAGTGGAACAAAAGTAGTACAAGTTGTGAGTGCATGGATTTTACTAATATAATGAAGTTTTACTCAAAATAGCTTTTTTGAAAAACTAACAGATTAGAGTAACTTTTGTGCACAAAATGAGACAGTAACAGCTTGTGCAAATCCTAAAAACTAGAAGGTGCAAACTTTCTCAACTGATTGTACAAATCTTAAAAAACTGAGTGGTGGAGCACTTTCTTACTCAAACAGACTCGAAGCACTGCGCACCTGATTTTCCACAGACCTTCAACATGTGACCTTGGAAATGTCACGCTCTCCCTCTAGTTTCTAGTTCTGTTAAATGGTAAAAATCACCTGTTTTCTTCACAGAGACAATACATAGTTAGTTGAAAGAACTATCAATTTGGTACCTTAAAAAAAAAAAAAGAAAAGAACCTTGTCTAATTAGTACATTTTAATCACAACTTGTACAGCGCATTCTTCTTCGGGAATCTCATTCCAAGAAAAATATTTAAGCAGACGTGGATGACAGATTTCCTTGAGGGAATAATTTTTATAAATCTGAGAAGCAATGTAACAAGATTATAAATTAACAGGTTGATTACATAAGCTCTGGCAATCCAGGCTTTAGAGTACACTGATAGGAGACACTGATAAACCAGAGTCTGATTTGGGAATATAGTGAACCAACCCCTTAGAAAAAAACAAAAACAAAAACAAAAACCACGAAACTGTGCATTTTGATGTTTGGCAGGGATCTGGGGGGAGGAGATTCAACAGGACACCAAAGACTTGCCCCTTCCAATAGTTTTCTCCCCAAACACCTGATCATGAACTCACTAAGATTCACCTTAGCTCCCCGGACTTGGAGAGTGAGCTTAATTAAATAGAAAAAGGGGATGGGGGGGGGGGGGAAGGGGGAGAGAGGGGGGGGAAGCAAAGCAAAGGGGAAAAAAAATAACCTGACAGTGTGAGAGGTCCCTCACTACTAAATTCACCCCCCCAACACACACACACACACACACACACACACACATACACACACACACAAGCTCCTGTACATTTGACCCCCAACTCCCTTCAGAAGCTACTCAACTGTATCTTGACCCACACACCAGCACCTGGGCTCTAGGGACCCCCGTCCCCAAAACCAGCATCAAAAGCTACCACTTGCCTGGACTCCCAAGTCAGTCAGTCCCAACAACACAAGGACAGACACTAGCTCTTTTTTTTTCCTTTTCTTTTCTTTTTCCTTTTCCTCCCTTTAGGGTACAACGATCCAGAAAGAAATCAACAGGCGATGACTAGGGGAAAGAACATAGGTTTCCCAATCCGTAATCCACCACCACCACCACCACCAGCAGCAGCAGCAGCACCACAATAATAATAATCCCTCGAGCTGCCCCTCGGGAGTGGCACACCCGCGGGGTGGGGGCCCCCCTTTTTCCCTCCGGATCACCACACACACACCCCGTTCTGTTGTGGAAGGTGGCAGCTGAAGCGGACACACACACACACACACACACACACACCCCTCCCCATGCTCCCCCCCCCCAACCCCAGAGGCTGTGGCCAGATTTCCTGCATCGCTTTCCAACAGAGATGACCAATTCGGGAGGGATCGTGAACACTGACAATGATAATAATAATGACGATGATGATGATGATGATGATGATCACCCCCTGGGCAGAGGGGCCCCGGGGAGGCCGGGCCGGGCCGGGCCGGGTGCGGAGCGGGGTCCGCGGGGACGGCGGGAGACTCCCCGGGGCTGGGGTGGGGGGAACCCCGCCGCCAGGGCCGGGCGTGGGTCTTGGGGCGCCCGGGGGGGGGTCGGGGCCCCGCCGCCCGGGCCCCGCCGCCCGCCAGGCCGCGCCGCCGCACCTCAGGCCCGCGTCCTCTCCGGGCCGCGCGCGCGCGCACGCCCGACACCGCGGGAACGCGGGGCGCGCAACTTCCTTCCCGCCGGAGACGCGGGTCCCGGGGACCCCCCCCCACCGCGGCCTCTGAGGAGACGCCGGCGGCGGCCGGGCCTCCCCCCCCCCCCAGCCCGGCCGCTCCCGCCTCCCGGAGCCCCCCACCCCCCCGGACGCGCGCCGCGCTCGCCTCACCTCAGCCGGCAGGCGGGTGACCGTCCGCAGCAACGGCCGCCGCGCCGCCGCCTGCCTCCCGGCCGCCGGAACCCCGCACCCGGCGCTAATCATAATACCGAGCGGGCGGGTGGACGGGCGGGCGACTGGACGCCGAGGTGCGGGGGGGAGGGGGAGGGAGGAGCGGCGCGGGGCGGGGGAGACGCTGAGGGGACAGGGTCCGTGCGCCTGCGCGGGGGAGGGGGGCGGCGCGTCGACGTGACGTGTGCGCGGCGGAGAGGGCGTGGCGTGGGGGCGGGGCCGCGGGGGGCGGGGTCTGGAGGGGGCGTGGCCGGCCGCACCTGCGGGCTGCAGGCGTCCAGCTGTATACCCGCCCCCGGGGGGCATCGGAGCTGGAGGGACGCGGGGCGGGGAGGATCCACGCGCGAGGCAGCAATCCCAGGGCACACGCGCGCGCGGGGACGGTGGCTGGGAGAAGCAGCTGAGCTGTGAGGAGAAACGGACACATAAGCCTGCAGGCGTGTGTGTCACGCATAAGGCAGTCTTTGGTGGTGGTGGGGGTGGTGGTCCTGGGTCTTGAACCCAGGGCCTTGGGGCTCCAGTCCCTGAGCTCTGCTTCTCCAGGCCACCGTGCAGTCTTTCCCCCCCTGACAGTTCCTTCTCTCTTTCTCTCTGGGAACCCCGGTTTGAAGGGAATTTGTGGCCTGAGCTGCTCATTTGAACCAGAACAGAAAAACCCTGATATTTGAAACGCAGCCACCAGGGCCCAGGCTTTGGGGGCTCACACACCTTCTCCTTCTGGCTACTGGGAGGGGAAGGGAAAGGGGAGACTGAGGCTGACATGGACCTGAGACCTGAGACTCTTATCTCTGATGAACGCCCCCCCAAAAAAAGCCAGACTGGGGGGGTGGAATGGTTAAAGTAGTAGAGTGTCAGCTTGAGGGACTCCCCTCTAAAAAACACCCCCTCAAAACCAGCTAAGGGGCAGCACCCAGCCTCTTGAGTTCAAGCTCCAGTACCAGAACCAAAAAACAAAAAAATCAAATAAAAAGATGAAGACCAACACATGAATAGATTAAGTTCAATAAACTCAATTCTCTTCCAGAAAGGCAGAAGACAGTATAGGCCAGAGAGCAAAATCATTCTGAGAATGCAAAAGGATGCTCCTTGTCAAACACGTGACCCATTTTTTTTTTTTTAATTCCACCCAGTAAAAGGTGTTAACATGATCTGATGAAGCTTGGGCCATATTTTAAAATATTCCATGTACAAATTAATATGTTATTACTCACTTAACTGGATTTAAGCGAGGGAGTTTTTTCCAGTCTGCCCTAAGGCTTTCTCCAACACACATAGCTTTTTGAATGCTAGGTCTTTTTATGGACTTGGTAAGCTTTAATTAGATATACAGAACTGGAGAAGACAAGATGGAGCATGCCGGCTTGTCTTACAGTCTCTGATTCAGGTCTCAAAAATAACAATGCCGACGATTTAAGGAAGACATTGTTTGTAAGGAAGAAACAAGGAAGGGGTTATAAATTAGGTGGAGATGGGAGGGGGGAGATGAACAGAGCTGATCTATGAAAGAATTGCCATTTTCATCTTAGAACTCTAAAAGTGGTATATAACAGACTTACCTTCTCTCAGTATTGTTAGTTCTCATCCTGGATGAAAGTATCTAAAATTCTGTAATTGCATAAGGCTCGACTTTGAGTTTTGATATTGCATGTGATTTTCATTTACGTCTCTTTTTTTTTGTATTAGTCATTTTGCACATAATACCTGTGCATTTCTTTTTTTTTTTTTTTTGGTCCAGTTGTGGGGCTTGAACTTTGGGCCTGAGCGCTCTCCCTCAGCTCTTCAACTCAAGGCTAGCGCTCTACCACTTGAGCCACAGCGCCACTTCCGGCTTTTTTCTTTTTGCTTATGTGGTGCTGAGGAATCGAACCCAGGGCCTCGAGCATGCAAGGCAAGCGCTCTACCACTGAGCCACCTTCCCAGCCCTACCTGTGCATTTCTAAACCCGTGCTTAACCCAGAAAGACCACAATTGAGACTCCATTGGAATGACTTTTCCATCATTACTATCTTCATATCAGTTATTATCACCTCTTACTGAAGATGTCAATCAAGGCTGTGTATGTGTATATGTGTGTGCACATGTGTGTGTGTATGAGAGAGAGAGAGAGACACACACAGAGACAGAGGAAAAAAAAGGAAAAGAGAGAGAGATCTCGATTGGTAGTTGCTAACAAGATTTTGCTCATTTACAACCAGAGAACTGGACATTGTCTGTCTTTGAATCTATGTCCCTGCTAAGAGCTGTCTGGCTTTGGGCATACTAGTTAATACTAGTTATCTAGTTATCAGCTAGTTAATACTAGTATCTTATAAAGTTGATATATATAAATTAGTGGTCCCCAAAGTGTCTTTCTTGGGCCAGCAACACCAACTCCTCCTGAGAATTTCATTGAAATATGCATTCTCCTGCTCCGTCTCAGATTTAGTTGCTCTGAATCCTTCTAGATGCTTGTGAGTTTAAGAACCACTGTTAGTGGGATTG
Source organism: Dipodomys spectabilis (assembly GCF_019054845.1). Taxonomy (NCBI): domain Eukaryota; kingdom Metazoa; phylum Chordata; class Mammalia; order Rodentia; family Heteromyidae; genus Dipodomys; species Dipodomys spectabilis. Next base: position 152,339 of record NW_024871272.1, on the reverse strand, counting down.
AGTTTGTATAAGATAACCGGAGGCTGGGCTGTGGTGGCTCGTGCCTGTCATCCTAGCTACTCAGGAGGCTGAGATCTGAGGATCACAGTTCAAAACCAGCCCAGGCAGGAAAGACCAGGAGACGCTTATTGCTAATAAGCCACCAGAAAACCAGAAGTGGTACTGCAGCTCAAGTGGTAGAGCACTCACCTTGAGCTGAAGAGCTGAGGGACAGCGCCCAGGCCCAGAGTTCAAGCCCCACGACCGACCAAAGCAAAAACAGGAGGTGGCACACATCTAGCAGTATATTAATGAATTATTTGTGTGTGTGTGCCAGTAGTAGTGGGGCTTGAACACAGGGGTCTGGGCATCTGTCCCTTAACGGGGTACCACTTGAGCCACAGCTCCACGATCTTATAGAATCAGGAAGGATGGATTTCCCCTCTTCCCCCACCCCCTCTGGTTTCTGAAGAAGTTTGTGTTTGTCATTATACTTTAAATATTTGGTAGGACTTTACAGTAGAACCATCTGCCTTGGGCTTTCCTCCACAAGAAGAAGACGGCTTTTGCCTGATTCAACGTCTCTACTTACTTACAGGTCTGTTCAGATTTCCTAGTTCTTCTCGAATTAGATTTGGCAATTCGCCTGTTACTAAGTGTGCATAGCGTTCACTTAAGATAGCTAATTTGTTGTCATCAATCGGTCATAACATTTCCTTACGAGTCGTTTCATTTCTGTTGGTTGATCATGTCCCCTCCCCCTCTCTGTCTGGCTTAAAGATTCATTAGTTTTGTTTACTTTCCCAATAATCGGCTCTTGGTTTCACTGTCATTCTCTATTTTGTTGTTGTTGTTGTTGTTAATTCCCATTCTGGAACTTAAATATATATACATATAGACATACATATAGACATGTGTATATGTATATATAATATAGACATATATACATATTCATATACATTATATATACATATGTATATATAACATATACATATACATAATATATGTCTATATTATATATCTAAAACATGCACATATGTATAATATATGTATGTATAATATATAACATATACGTATATAATATATATGTATATACATGTATATGTATAATGTATACATATATATTATACATATATTTTATATATACATATTCTAGATATATACGTATATATTATATATACATATTTCCATCTTCTGTTTCAAAGTTAAGTTACCATTCTTTTTGTTTTGTTTTTTTTTTGTCGGTCGTGGGGCCTGAACTCTGGGCCTGGGCGCTGTCCCTCAGCTCTTCAGCTCAAGGCGAGCGCTCTACCACTTGAGCTACAGCGCCACTTCCGGTTTTCTGGTGGTTTATTGGAGATAGGAGTCTCATGATCTCTCCTGCCCGGGCTGGCTTTGAACTGCGATCCTCAGATCTCAGCCTCCTGAGTAGCTAGGATTACAGGCGTGAGCCTCAGCGCCCGGCTTACCATTCTTTTTGATACTATTGTTTTCTGAGTTAGACATTAAAATCTCTAACTTAAAATAAATTATGCAACAAGTGGGTGGAGATGGGAAGAAGGGGTGACATGGTCCAAAAAGAAAAATGGAGGGGCTGGGAAGGTGGCTCAGTGGTAGAGCGCTTGCCTTGCATGCACGGCCCTGGGTTCGATTCCTCAGCACCACATAAGCAAAAAAAAAAAAAGGCTGGAAGTGGTGCTGTGACTCAAGTGGTAGAGCGCTAGCCTTGAGCTGAAGAGCTGAGGGACAGCGCCCAGGCCCAGAGTTCAGGCCCACAACCGGACCCCCCCCCCAAAAAAAAAGAAGAAAGAAAAAGAAAAATGGACTCTTCACCCGACTTATGTAACTGTAACCCCTCTGTCCATCACCTTTATAATAAAAAATTAAAAAAAAATTGAAAGCCCTAAGTTTACTTTGAGAACCTGCTTTGTTAGGTACATCCCACAAATTGATTAATTGGTTGTGGTTTGTTTTTTTTTTTTAATTTCCAGCCATTTCAAGTATTTTCTAATTTCCTTGAGTGTAATTCTTCTTTGACCCATGGGTTTATTTAGAAGGGTGTTGTTAAATTTCCTAATATGCCGGGCTTCCACGGTTATTTCCAACATTGATCCTGTCCCCACCCCTCCCATTCTTATTTTGTTATTTCCAGAACAACACACTTTAATGAATGTTTGTAATATTACAACTTCTTTTTATGCCCTGACATGGTATGATCTCCTTTCAGTAGAATGTGGGTGAAATCTGTTATAATTATGTAATATAGCAAGAACAAAGTTATAAGGTGGCTATTCTAGATGAGCTCTTTATTTCTTTATATTTGTGCCAGTACTGGGGCTTGAACTCCAGGCCTGAAAGCTGTCCGTTAGCATTTTTCCAAACTCAAGACTTAGCACTCTAACCAGCTGAGCCACACCTTCACTTCTGGCTTTTTGCTGGTTAGCTGGAGATGAATCTAACAAACTTTCCTGTCAAGGCTGATTTTTTGTTTGTTTGTTTGTTTTTGGGTCCAGTCGTGAGGCTTGAACTCTGGGCCTGGGCTCTGTCCCTCAGTTCTTCAGCTCAAGGCTAGTGCTCTACCACTTGAGCCACAGCACCACTTCTGGCTTTTTTCTTTTTGTTTATGTGGTGCTGAGGAATCGAACTCAGGGCCTCAGGCATGCAAGGCAAGCGCTCTACCACTGAGCCACCTTCCCAGCCCTCAAGGCTGATTTTGAACCATGATCCTCAGATCTCAGTCTCTTGGGTAGCTAGGATTAAAGGCAAGAGCCCCCAGCACCCAACTCTATATAAGCCAGTTATTTGTTTGTTATTTTTATTTATTTATTTTGTCGGTCCTGGGGCTAGAACTCTGGGCCCAGGCACTAACTCTGAACTTCTTTTCCTCAAGGCTACCTCTCTACCACTTAAACCACAGCACCACATATGGCTTTTTCTGAGTCATTTATTGGAGATAAGAGTCTCATGGACTTTCCTGCCCAGGCTGGCTTCGAACTGTGATCCTTAGAGCTCAGCCTCCTGAATAGCTAGGAATATAGGTGTGAACCACCAGCACCAGGCTTCCAAGAGCCCTTTACAACTCAGACTAATTCCATTCATGAAAAGAATTCAAAATGCCACTGCCTTGAAAATGAAAGAGCCATATAGCAAGGATGAGAGAGAGAGAAGTTTCCAGAAGCTCCGTGACTCCCCAGTCAAGAGCCAGGGGATGCAGGGCATGGGTGGTTCATGCCTGTCCACCTAGCTACTAGGAGGCTGCAATGTGAGGATCGTGGTTCAAAGCCAGCCTGGGAAGAGAAGTCCGTGAGATTCTGATCTCCCACGAACCACCAGAAAACCAGAAGTGGCGCTGTGGTTCAAGTGGTAGAGCGCCCGCCTTGAGCTGAACAGGGGCATGGGTCCTAGAGCTACAAAGCGTTGAATCGTGACAGTATCTGTAATGAGCTTGGAGGCAAGATTCTTTCCCAGAGCCCTGAGGTCAGAGTCGGGCTGACTCTTGGTCATTATCCCTGATGAGCCTGGCCTTGTCCCCTTGCAGACAGGAGGAAGACAGGATGCCTCAGAGCCCAGCCTTGGTATCTGATGACGGGGAAACTGAGCTGAGTCATCAGGGCCTAGATGCCAACACAGATCAACTTCCTTCCTGGCAGCCAACCCCTTCCCTTGTATCCAGCTGGCTTTTTTTTTGGTGTGTTTTCTGGCAGCCATGGGGCTTGAACTCAGAGCCTGGACACTCAGTTCACTAGGCTAGTGAATGGCTAGTGCTCTACCACTTGGAGCCACAGCGCCACATCCGGTTTTCTGATGAGTCTATTGGAGATAAGAACCTCGTGGACTTTCCTGCCCAGGGCTGAATTCAAACCACAATCCCCAGATCTCATTCTCCTGAGTAGCTAGGATGACAGGTGTGTGAGCCACCAGCCTCTGGCCTTTTTCTTTTTTTCCTTTTAACTTTCCCAGTCTGCTTTACAATGGAAATGTTAGGCATCAGCACCTAACAATAAAAGTTGGAGAAGTAAAACCAGGATTCTGACTCAAGCTCTCAGAAATAGTAGCCCTAGGCAACTCTTTTGCCCACCTGGAGCTTAGAGACCAGCAAAACTCAGCGTTCTCTTTCCCCCAGGCAACTTTGCAGATAAAGGCTGCCATTGAGTATGGTTCTATTCCAAAGATCTAGTGAGAACTCAGCTGTGGCTCAGAGAGCAGTCTGGGGAATAGTTTCTGTTGTTGTTGTTTTCTCAAACAAAAGGACAAATGCAAAGCAGCTCTTCCCCCACCCCACCCCCCAAATCCGGGGATCCTAGCTACTCAGGAGACTGAGATGTGAGGATCGCCATTCGAGGCCAGGACAGGAAAGTGTTGAAGACTCTAACCATTAAATAAAAGTTAAAAAAAAAAAAAAAAAAAAAAAAAGATGGAAGAGGAGCTGTGGCTCAAGTGGTAGAGCTCTAGCCTTGAGCACAAAAGCTCAGGGACAGCGCCCAGGCCCTGAATCCAAGGCCCAGTTTTTGTTTTGCTTTGTTTTGTTTAAGACATTTGCAGCTGACCCTGGCCTTCCCCATTCCTTCTGTCCAGACTGTGAGCTCGAGGCCTGGAAAAGGGACTGCCAACCCAAAGCTTTAAGAGGCCAGGAGAATCCCATTGGGGTCAGCTCTGGACCTCAGTTCCTTCTGAACAAATGCCAACTAGAGCCTGCTGCAGACTTCTATTCTGTGACTAACCTGGAAGTTCTGCCCACTCCGCTTAACTTAGCTGAAAATACTCGTTAAGTGGTACAAGTAATACGAATAAGTCTGGATCACAAGATTCTCCCATTCTAGCTAATCCTACTCAGGAGGCTGAGACCGAAAGGCAGGCGGTTCAAAGCCAGCCCAAGCAGGAAAGCTCACAAGGTTCCATTGCTAAGTTACCAGCAAAAAGCCAAGCGGAAGGCATGGCGCAAGCGGTACAGTGCCAGTGGTAAGCAAGAAAGCCAAGTAAGAACACAAGCTTGAGACTCTGAGTTCAAGCCACTGTATCAATGCATGCATGCACGTACACATGCATACATGCACACATACGCGTGCACACACACACACACACAAGAGGTCTCAAATATCTTGAAAGATAATCTGAAGTCAGATGGAGTAGCTGTTTTAAAGGACTTCCCTTAGACAAAGAGAGGGCAGTTTTCAGTATCAAAAGAAATGATGACATTGTATTAAAAAAAATAATAAAGGGCTAGGGAGGTGGCTCAGTGGTAGAGCGCTTGCCTTGCATGCATGAGGCCCTGGGTTTGATTCCTCAGCACCACATAAGCAGAAAGAAAAAAGCCGAAAGTGGCGCTGTGGCTCAAGTGGTAGAGCGCTAGCCTTGAGCTGAAGAGCTGAGGGACAGCGCCCAGGCCCAGAGTTCAGGCCCGACAACCAGACCCAATAAATAAGTAAGTAAGTAAATAAATAAATAAATAAAATAAATGAAGGGAAAGAAGTAAGCACTATTTTTTTTCTTTTTTGGTTTTGATCCAAAGAGATGAGGAAATCTCTCCAGAAAAATCTCAGTTTAGTAACAGGCAAAGGACTGGTAAAATAGGAAAATCACTTTGCAACACCTAATGAAATAAAGTTTAGTAATGATGATCTGTCCATCACCAATAACCACTAAGCGTCAAGGTAACAGAAAACTGTCACCTTTCAATGAATGGATTACACTGACAACTTAACCCATGGCTGTTTTCATCTCTAAAACAATCAGAAAGTGCACATAGCCAAAGTGTCAGTGTGGCTGATGCCTGTTATCCGAGGTGGTGGAGATCTGAGGATCAAAGACTCAAAGCCATCCTAGGGCAGAAAAAGTCCCTGAGACTCTTATTTCTTATTAGTCAGCAAAAAGCCAGAAGTGGAGCTGTGGCTCGAGTGGTAGAGCAACCAACCTTAGGTAAAAGCGCCTGTGCCCTAAAGCAGCACATGTATGCATGCAAATTCACACAGGCAAGTACTTTCCTATGATGTTTACTGGCCCACAAGTTACATTTGAACAAGGATTGAATCTGCCTTATAGGAAACAGAAGAATGAATTAGACACCATGAGGAATCAGCCATTTGAACCCCCAATTGTGAGATACTCTATAAAACCAACGAGGTGTGTTTGTCTACTCGGAGTTCAATCCCCAGCCCTTAAACAACAACAACAAAAAATCCTTTATATGAACTGCATGGGAAAGGTTGGGCCCCATGGTTTGTGGCTAAAACCCCAGGTATTCTGGAGGAGGAAAGTTCCAAGCCAGACTATTGCAATCCGATTAGTGAGACCCCATCCCAACATGCCACCTGGATACAGAGATTGCTGCCTTTAATGTGGAATGTGTTGGTAGTAGGATTGGGGGTCTCAGAAAAGCCCTGGCGGGGGTGGGAGGGGGAAAGGAGAAATTATTATTTGAGAGAGTAACTATTAGTCAGTGTGAGGCCCTGAGTTCAAACCTCAGTACTGTCAAACACGAAATAAACATGTGGATCGTGTTTGCGTTCTCATTAGCACAAAACAATCATTGAAGTATTATTCGGGTGGATTAGGTAATGTTAATATATTCTGTATAGTCCATCCCATGAAAATTGACATTGTTGTATTGTTGTTTCTTTGTCAGTCATGGGGCTTGAACTCTGGGCCTCAGCTCTTCAGCTTAAGGCGAGCGCTCTACCCCTTGAGCCACAGCGCCATTTCTGATTTTCTGGTGGTTCATTGGAGATCAGAGTCTCAGGGACTTTTCCTGCCCTGGGCTGGCTTTGAACCGTGATCCTCAGATCTCAGCCTCTTGAGTAGCTAGGATGACAGATGTGAGCCACCGGCACCCAGCCTCTTCTGTCTCTTAGCAGAAGAAAGTGGAGGGATAGAGAGTTGTGAAAAGAACAGTCATGTCAGGCAAGAGCCGCACCCCCTTTTTCTGACACCCTGGGAGGGTGTGAGGAACTTGACTCACTTTCCAGTGACTAATTCTGATCTCTAATCTGTCCCCGGTCCCCTCCCAGCAGTCACCCTGCCTGGATTGAGCAGATCCCAATCGGAGAGAGGATGGCATGTGTCATTCAATCAAAATCCCCAAATAGCAACCCCACGGCTCTTCGATGTATTCATGGGAACTTAGACCCAAGAGAAGAGCCGTTAAGTATTCAAATCCAAAATGAGATTGGAACTAGTACAATCTCAGTGTGGCTGATGCCTGTTATCCTAGCTACTGAGGTGGTGGAGATCTGAGGATCAAAGACTCAAAGCCATCCTGGGGCAGAAAAAGTCCCTGAGACTCTTATTTCTTATTAGTCAGCAAAAAGCTGGAAGTGGAGCTGTGGCTCAAGTGGTAGAGCAACCAACCTTGGGTAAAAGCACC